>NW_026570448.1:0-119278 GCF_019649055.1 Paramacrobiotus metropolitanus | reverse complement strand
TTCACCTCGTTTATCTCGTGGAGATATTCGTTGCGCTTTCATTCAAAGCGTCCAGCCGGGCTAATCGAATTTCTTCGTCAATCACCGCCTGTGTGGTCCTTCCCATCTCAAAGCGGTGTAGTTCTCCGCCGTGTGGGGGATCTTGGAGTAACTCATTCTGAGTTTCACTGCCTCCTTCATAGCCTCCTCCTTGAACACGGAGTTTTCCGATCTCCAGTGAAGGTGTTCGGCCAGGCGTTTGTTGGCCTGCCGAAGTCGACGGAGTTGGCTGAGTTGCCTGGGAGGTCGGCGTGACAACCTGTGTGGTTATCGCCGGTGGACCTGGGTCAGGATCTCCAGTCTCTGGGCAACATGCCGAGCTACCGCTTGCTGGCAGATTCGGAGGGACGTCTGTTCCTCGGCATGGAGCTTTAGGTTGGCGTCGTTCAAGCGGTTCTCGTAATACGACAGTTCAGCCAACAACCCTCGTTCTGTACGGAGTGTGGCTCGAGATCCATCTGTGAAGTCTGCGTCAGTGCTTGGCTGATCGTGTCTATGTGAGCACGAGCCAGTTTTTCTTGTTGACGCAACTCTGCTTCGGTTCTGCCGTTAGTGTTGATTTCTTGGACAACCGCAAAAGGTGGAGGCATCGACGTTACGACCTGTGTGGCCGTCGTCGAAACAGGCACTTGTTGGCTCTGTCCTCCGACCTGACTTCTGTGCTGGTTCAGCCGGTTCATTAAGTGGGTCGTCGCGTTCGGATCCATCCAGAGGTTCTGTTGTCTGGGCTGTCCGAGATGAGTCGGCGAGATCGGTGGCGTAAGCAATACTGGCCTTGGTGGCGAGATTGTGCCGTCCGGCTGACCATACCATCGTTGCGATCGTCGGCTGGGGGTGGCATTCCGGGCGTCTGCGGGACCGATACAAATCGCATCGGCGAGCCACTATATGCGAAACTACTCGGCGCCAATGTGGGCGTCGTGTAGATCGGACTAACTGTAGTATTGGCCATGCCGGGCACCATTGTCGGTGTCGGATAAAATGAGACAGCGCGTTCGCCATCCCTGGCACCGTTGTGGGTGTCGGGTAAACTGCTCGGTCATCATTGTCGATGCCGAGCTGGTCGGCCCGACTATTGTAGTCGGTACCGGCCACTGATAGGTGGCATTTGGCCATGGGCCTGCTGCCGTTGTCGGAGCTCGTCTGACTCATTCCAGTTCCGAGGTTCCACAAGCAGCCTGTGTTATCGACTGCTGTGTTCGGTGGCAGGATCTGCGGTGGTATCGTTCACGTTGGGGCCTGACCGTAAGACCTGCTAAGACATTAGCTGTTACGTTAGCTTGAGGATTGTCTACCTGCGGTAAAGGCGTCTGTGGCCGACCGCGAATTATCCGATCGCGATGTCGAGCGATGAGTCGGGTAGGGCTGCGATCGGTTCGATCCGCTACCGCTACGTCCGCTATTAGATCCGCTAAGAAGGTGGGTCGTGTCGGTGACGACCTGACATTGTTGCTTGCTGTCAGGAAAGGAAATACGGCGCGTTAGAATTCTACTAACTCCCGTACATTCAACTGAAGATGTTCCGGTCAACTGAAGAGATTCCATTTCGACACCAAAGGTCCATCTATGCTAGCTACTGTTAAGCTACCTAAAACTTATTTTAAGTTCTACTCCATGGCCCTATGACTGAGTCTGTTCCGGTTGTGACTGCTGTTTGGGTGTCTTGGATTTGCTGTTTGACTGGTTTCTCCGGAGTCCGCCCGTCCTTCGAAATTCGTTCGAGGATTTCCTTGTGGGCTTCATCTTCAGCGACTTCAGTTTCCTCCAGCATCTGTTGTGCTGTCAGCTTCGGTTTCTAGCTGTCCCATACTTCCGTTTCGGCTTGGTCGGTTCGACTGCTGCTCGGCTACTACGACTTCCGTGGTCGGTGCCGATGTGTTGGGTATGTCGACCTTCCGCTTTGTATACTTCCGCTTGGGCTTAGTCGGTTGGACTGCCGAGCCGGCTACAACGGCCTCTGTGGTCGGTGCCGACGAGTCGGTTTTCTTAACCGTCCTCTTCTTCCGAGCTGGTTTCATCGCCGGCTTCGGTTCATCCGTAGGTTGGTTGGCTGGCTGGACCGGCGTTTCCGACTTGTCTTCCGACTCGTTCGGTTTCTCCGTGGTCGGCTGAGCTTTGTTCTCAGCTTCGTCTAAGGTCGGTGCTGGTTCAGCAGCTATCACATCTTGCTTCTGGAGTTCTTTCAGTGCAGGTGTCTCGAAGTCGGTCGGTGGTTTCTTCCGAGGTCGACCTCGTTTCTTCCTTGCCGTCGGTTCGGTTTTATCCGCGTCGTTGGTCGGATCCGAAGGTTTGTCGACGGTTTCTTCCTGTTTCTTGTTCGGCTTCCGTGTAGCTTTCCCTTCTGTCGGGTCGGCTGCCGGGCCGGTTGACCGAGTTGCTGGTCGACTTGTCTCGACTCGGCAATGTTTTACTCGGTCGACGGCTACCGTGTCTTCACGTCCGTCCTCGCATCGAAGGAGCAGATTGTTTGGGCCAACGTAGTTGATGACCGTCCAAACTCCGTCGTAGCGTTCTTTCCGAGTTGGATCCTTGATCGGGAATTCCACCGTTACCTTATCCCTCGGTTTGAAGGTCGGAGTCGACTTCTTCTTATTATAGTGCTCAGCATTTCGTTCGAATGCTTCATCAATGTTGATGCGGGCAATCTCATGCGAGCGTTGAAGTCGTTCCTTAATCCGCCGGATATATTGTTCCTTATCCGTGTAGGTTTCCGGTGTATTCGTTCCGGCCACTACGTCCTGTGGCATGGTCATTTCTCGACCATACAACATGTAGAACGGTGAGAATTTTGTCGCGGCATGGACGGCTCGGTTCATTCCGCAGACGACGTAATCCAAGGCTCTGTGCCATCGGTGTCCGTCTTTTACATCGCAGAACTTCCTTATTCCGTCCCATATCGTTTGCATTTGTCGTTCGACTTGTCCTTGTCCTTCCGGATGATGGGCAGTTCCAAACGTATGTTGGATGCCGAAGATCCGTGCGACCTTAGCGAACGTCTTCGCTGTGAAATGAGTCCCTCTGTCCGAATGGATGAAGGTCGGCATTCCGTACTTCAGTAGGACGTCTTTGACGAAGAACCTTTCGAATTCTCTCGCGGTGTTCGTCTTTGTTGCCCGGGCTACGGTGAACTTTGTCAGCTGATCGGTTACCACTGCGATGTACTGGTATCCCTTCGTCTCCGTCCGAAGAAGAGGACCTTTGAAGTCCGCATAGATGCGATACCAGGCTTCACCGACTTCCGTCTTTTGGAGTTTACCGGGTGGTGGGCATCGTTGCTTGTTCGTCATAATGCACTGTCGGCATTCTCGATGTAGGCAATGGCGTCGCTATTCATGCGAGTCCAAAAGTAACGCAACTTCAGTGCTTCGATCGTTTTCTCCCGTCCGAAGTGGTTTCCGGTTTTTCCGTCGTGGAGCGATCGGATGATTTGATTCCGCATAAAGAGTGGTACGACGAAGCAACATTCCAACTTTGTGTTGATCGTCTTCAGTCTGTACAGTACTCCTTGCGCCATCTGGTAGTGTTCCAGATGCTTCGACTTATGGTCGAGTTTCTCTGGATTCTCCAGTTCGTCGATGATTTTGCGTAGCTGTGGGTCTCGCAACTGCGCTTTCCGAAGTTCCGTGTTCGGTTCGGGTGGAGGTGGGAGTGTCTCTTCGACTTCCAACTCGTCATCCTCGGCCGTGTTGACGGTCCGAATGGTCGGTTCCGGTGTCTCCAGTGCTGGTATGTTGATAACTCGGACCTCTGTGGTACTCAAGTCATCCCAGTCGGTTATGACGTTGCATCCAGGGAGAACCGGTGGAAAGGGGATTTTCGGTGGGTTTTCCTTATCCCTCTTCTTCCTCTTGGAGGCGTTCGCCATCAGACGTCTAAGAGTCCGTATTGTACAGACCTTAACTTCGTCCTTGAAGTCCTCGAAGTTGGGGACTTGGCCCAACTCTTCGTGTGGATCTTTGTCTTCACTGCGTTCCAATGGCCATCTCGACAGGGCGTCCGCATTGTCGCAGAATACACCTGGCTTGTACTCGATGGCTTGTCCCGTCCTTGTAAAGCCAGTGCCCATCTTGTTAGTCGAGGGTTGATGCCAGGTCGGTTCGACTCGCATCGGAGCAGATTCTGCAATGCTCGGTGATCCGTCCTTACGGTGAATGGTCCGTGGTCGATGAAGTGCTTAAATTTCTGCACGGCCCATACCACAGCCAGGCATTCCCATTCGGTAACTCCATAGTTGAGTTCCGGTCCACGTAGGACTCGACTGGCGTAAGCGATTGGATGATCGTCTTGTGAGATCACCGCGCCAAGTCCGGCTCCGCTTGCGTCACATTCGATGACGGTCTTCTTAGTCGGGTCGAACTTCGCCAGTACAGGTGCTTCTGTTAGCGCCTTTTTGATGTCGTTGAACTCGGCCGTGTGGGCTTCCGTCCAATCGAGCTTGATGTTTTTGTCCTTCCGGAGGAGCTCATACATTTTCGAAGTTTTCTGAGCGTATCCTCGGATGAACTTACGATAATAGTTGGCCAATCCGAGGAACGACCTGAGTTGTCGTTCGGTTCTCGGGCAGCTTTGTTCTGCTATACAGGCCACTTTCTCGTCATCGGTCTGGACCCCGTCCTTGCTAAGAACGTGTCCAAGGAACAGCAGTCTGTCCGTTCCGATCTCACATTTGGAGGGTTTGACCGTAAATCCAGCATCGCCGAGGCATTCGAGAGTCGCTCGGAAAGCCTCAAGGAAGTCTTCGAACGTTTTTCCGAAGAAGATGATGTCGTCGATGTAGGCGAACACACCCTTCTTCCGAGCTGATGCTGTGATTTTATCCATATGCATCTGGAAGGTGGCTGGTCCGTTGCAGACTCCAAATGGCATACGGTTAAATCGCCACATGCCTTCGGGTGTTACGAAGGTCGTGTAGTCTTTGGATTGTTCGTCCATGGGAATTTGCCAAAAACCAGACTGACAGTCTACCTTGCCGTAATACTCCATTCCGGCGCATCGGTCCAGTAGCTCGTCCGGGTTCGGTAGTGGGTAGTTGTTTTTCTTCGTGACGGCATTCAACTTGATATAGTTGATGCAGAAGCGTGTTCCTACCGTGCCGTCTCCGTTCCGTTTCGCGGCTAAGACGACGGGGAAGCTCCATGCAGCCGATGACGGTTCGATGACTCCTTGGTCGAGCATCTCCTGCACGTGTTTTTGGATGAATTCACGTCCCTTCCAGCTTGTCCTGGTGGGGTTCATCTTAATCGGCTGTGCGCCCTGGACATCAATGGTATGTGTTACCCCTTTGACGTCTCCGTAGGGTTTCTTCGAGGTCGGAAATACGGTCCGGTAATCCCATGCAACTGCCTTTAGTTTGGCGAGTTGCTCGTCGGTTAAGTTTTTACCGAAGTTCATGGAGTCGATGATTCTCCGTCGCTCCTCCTGGGATTCGGCGTCTTCCTTTTCTACCTCCGCCGTGTTGACTCGTGCTTCTTCGACCTTCTGGTCGTCCGTCATCATTGTGAATGCTTCGGCTCGGCCCATCGGGGCACCTTTGCGTAAGGTTACCTCTCGATGAGTGTGGTTTACCACCATGACGGTGAATCGTTTCCCGTCATGTTTGGTTACGCCGTCCATGAATTCGACTCCGTCTCGTTTGGGGTCGGATTCACCTAGGTACATAAGTTTCTGGTCCATGGATACCGGTACGTCCAGGACGACTTCTACCATGGTGACGGCTCGAGGAATGAGTTTGACCTTCCGTTGGGCTCGAACTCCTGTTGCCTCGAAAACTTCGAACTGGGGTTTTGGCTTTGCTTCCCGAGTATGGGGCCATGTCTTCGCCACTTTGTGTGGGAGTTCCCATTCGACAAATTCGTTATTTATCTCTGGTTCGTAGACGTCGGCGTATTGCATGTGGCCAAGTCGTACGCCCTTCTTTAGCACCTTTGTTTGGTGAGTCGTATTCTGGATGTTTATCCATGCCGTGTCGTTTTGAGGTCGGATGTCGATCTTGGCTCCGATTGGCCGAATAGGTCGGGCTACCCGCTGTAGGGTAGAGAAGTAAATTCGTCTTCTCGGATCCATTGGTTTGGCCGTCCGTACCTTGATCGAACATGTTGACCATGGTGGGAGGGAGACTCGTTCGCTGTTGAAGATAACTTGTCGGTCTAACGCTTTCGTCTCCACGTAAGGATCCAGCTTTAAGTGGTGAATTTCTGGGCATTTGTTGACCAGGTCCAACTCTTCGATTGTCGTGACTTTGGCGACTCGTGCCTTCCATGTGTTGAAATGCTCCGACTTCTGTTGGTCGGTCAAGTTAGCCAAGGTCGGTTGTTCCGTTGACAACGGCTGGACGACTATGATTGGAGGTCGGAAATCGTCTTCTTCCGGTTTACCTCCTCCGAATTCCCACAAAATTTTAAGTTGGTCGAGTCCCTCCTGTTGTTCGGAGTCGACCGGTTTTTCTTGCTCGGTTTGTTCCGGTTGCTCGTCTATGAATTCTGTGTGAATTGTAGATCGCAATGCTGTGGTTAGCCGGACATCGTAGGTCGGTTCTTCGTCCTCCGATGACGGGTCATCCGAGTCGTTTATGCTCGGTTTATCCGTCTTACAGTGCCGAACTGACGGATCGAATTCTTCGTCGTCGTCTTCCTCGGATTCTTCCGAAGGTCGGTTATCGGAGTCCGTGTCCGCCGAATCGCTCGTACTTTGTATGTCCGAGTCGTCCGACTGATAATCTTCGAATTCGACTTCCGATCCGTTTTCGGGGTCGACTTCTGACATATTGCCGAATCCGACCTTTGTGGTCGGTTCGGGTTGCTCGACTTGCTCCATCGGTTGGGTAGGTCGACTCGCTCCGTCCTGATTCTCGAGGTCGGTTGGCTGGGAGCTTATGTTGCTCAGCCATCGGATGCTCGTCTGTTGGGGCTTCCGAAAGCGATCTACCTTCCGTTCCTGTTGCGGAGGCGATGGTGACGACGGTCTGTCGTCCGACCAAGTTAGGTCGTGGTGAGCCTTTATTGCTCGTACTACCTCGTCAATATTGTCTTGACAGATGGCACACCGATAGGGTTTATCGGTTTCCTCCAGGACTGTGTTTCGCTGAGGCTTCGCCAGGCTACTCGCGAACTTCACGTCGGTTGGAGTATGCGCCATAAGTGGCGGTAGCGGTTTAGGAACTTGCCGCGTTATGGCGGTGTCCTCGCCGTATCGTTGCCAGAATGCCGTTGTTGACGATTCTCCGTGCAACCTTACTCGCTGCATGTAGGCGAAAAGTTGGGAGCCCAATTCCTGGCAGGGCATTTCCAAGGGGGGTGGTATAGGGAGTCCGTATTCCATATACTGTCGATGGATCGGAATTCGTTTGTCTTCCCATTCCCATGCTTCGTCCTCTATGTCGTTTGTAAGGGCGATTACCGGTTCACACGTTTGTTGTGCGTCCAGTATCTGGTCGGGGTTACCGCTCCGTTCTGTTGCAGAGTGGTCACTATCTCCGACGTCCGTTGGTCGAGGAAGTGTCGAACTCCCGTGAACCAAGTTCGGTACTTTTGTCGTAGTCGTTTCTTTACATGGCATCCGCGTCAGCGGATGCCTCTGGTATCGGGATAGACTTCAGTACAGTCCTAGCCGGTCGTAGTGTACCGTCGCGTATCCGTTTCTGATAGTGCTCTATCACGTTATGGAGTGCTAGTTCCTCCAGCAGAGTGCGGTTCGTATCCCGGCAATCGCGGCAGATGTTACGTGTGGAGTTCGCCGGGTGATCAAGCCGACTAATCCGAACTTCGTTTCCTACCGTGTCCGATGCCTCTGGTATCGGGATAGACTGCACTACCTTCGTTCCTTCTGGTTGTTCCGGAATAGGAATCGGTGTCAGGATGAAGGTGAACTTCGAATGCAGGTAGTCGCATCCGAGTAGCACTGGGATGTCCGCTTCGGTCGGCTGGACGTGAAAAGTGTGATGGCTAGTAAAGCCCTGCATTGTGACAGGTGCCGTACAGCAATGAGACACTACGAAGGCGACTTGTCCGCCTACACCGAGTATTTTGGTGTAGTGTCCGAGAGGTTGCATCGTTAAGCCGTTCCTCTCACAAAACCGTTGTTCGATGAGCGAGGTTTCCGCTCCGGTATCCAACATCGCCAGTGTGGGCGTGGATCCGACTTGGATTTCGTGTGTCCAAGCTCGAACTGTTTTCGGTTTCTTGTGTGTCTTTTTCGAAGGTCACTTCCCGTATCGTTGGTTTGATGGGGAATTAATGACACCGGTCCGTGGTCGGTTTGCTGTTGAATTGAACCTTGTGTAGGCTCACTTCGACTTCAGCCACTTCTTGTACCTCAGGTCGGTTCATGACTCCGTCCTTCGGTATTTCGGCGGTTCTGAACCGTTGTGCATGTGCCAGTATCCGTTCCTCCATCGAGACCTCCGTTGGTCTCAATGTCGACCACATGTAGTCGAGGTTGAGGAATTGAGAGCCAGCTACCGTTCTAGTGGGCTGCTCCTTTGGCTGGGAGAGGTCCGCTTCCTCCGGCCGAGAGTAGGCGGGTACCTGTGCTTCCAGTGGGACTGTTTCCCATTGCTCGAATCCTTCCGGTTCTTCGGTAAGGTCGATTGCTGCCATTGTTGCAGCGTATCTATCCGTTGCGCGTCCGGATGATGCATTGGGGAAGTTTCTGTTGCCCCGGTGCGTGGATCGGCGTCCCGGTCCTCCACGTCTTGGGCCTCGTCTGGGCTGCTCGGTTGAGTTTGTCCTCACCGGCAATCCGGTCCAGCTTCCGTGGCCGGGCCGTACTACGTCACTTTGTGTGACGGACGGCGCAGTCGCCTTGTTTGCGCTGCTTGGGTCGGGCAGTTCCTGCGTTCCGACCTCCGACGTTCCAGCATCAAGTCGAGGTGCTGGGTCGGTTGCCTCGAGTGCCTGTTGCATCCCGGGCCAGGCTTCGACGGTGCCATTGTTGGCGTACACGCCGAGCTGAGCGGCTAACTTCCGAGCCGTTTCCGCCTCCTTTGTGGGGGCCGATATCGCTTTTGCGAATTCCTCCTCGGAACTGTTTTCGTTCAGTCCGAGTAGTTGAAGGATGGTGGCTATTTGTTGATGGCTTTCCTGCATCGTTGTAGGAAAGTTCGATTCGTTCCATATCGCCGTTGTTCCAGCGCCATGTCGGTGCGCTGGGTCGGTTCGGCCGGGCATTTCTTGCGTTCCGGTCCGGAACTCGATTTCACCGTTGTTGATGAAAATTCCGAGTTCGGCTGCCTTTAGTTCGGGCGGCCTTTGTGGGGGCTGACAGTGCCGAGAATTCCTCCTCCGTGCAACTGGTCCAGTCCAGTCCTAATGTTTAGGACTGTCGCTATCCGTTTTTGTAACGGATTAAAGTTCGGCTCGTTCCGTAGGGTAAGCGGCTGGTTAGTTGGATTATCCTTGTCCGGTTCGGTCGGATGTTGGAGGTCGAATGAGTCACCGGAGCTCATCGACCTTGGGCGTTTCCCGGGGAGTTACTCCGAGCTGGCCCGTTGTTAGACGCCAAGCCGAAATGCTGGTGTGGCGGTAACTGTTGCCGCCGTTCCGGAGATCCTTGTTGACCTCCACCGCTCCTGTTGCTACCCGACCCGTTTCCTGGGCCGGTTTGCCGGTTTCGTTACTGGCGCCGCCCGAGCCTCCACCTTGTTGGCGTTGGCGGGGCGGCACGACCAGTGCATATAGTTCGCTGGCCGATCCCAACGGTCCTCCCGTCTGGTATCGCGTATGCCAATCCTCGAACCAACGGCGATTCGGGTTGTCCTGTACCCGAGTGCCGATGAACGCACATCGTGCTTGGTCGTGATTGCTGAACTTGCAGAAGCTGTGTCGCTGTCCGCTAACGACCATTGGAGGAACAGTTGTTCCATCCGGTCCACGTAGGTCGTGTATTGCCGAGCACTTTGTTGTGCCTGGGGGTCGGTTCCCTTGTTGGTTGCCGCCTCCGCCGCGGTTAGGAAAGTTACCGCGACCGCGTTTTCCGCCGCCACGTCCTTTTCCGCGACCAAAACCTCCGCCGCCGTATCCCTGTGTGGGAGGTGGGCGTATGCGGAGTATCCCTGGTTCGGGTTCTGTCCGTAACCAAACCTGTGTTGTTTTGGTTACCGCCCGAGCCATAACCTGGGCCTCCGTAGTTGTTAACGGGGGCTCCTATTCCAGGTGCCGGGGATTCAGGTTTGCTGCCGCCGCGCTCGCCCAAGTCTGCTGGACTGGTGCTTGTTGCACCGGTGGCGTCGGCGCCGGACTCCGGTTGTCCGTACTGTGCCGTCGAGTTTGGTATCCCGGCATCATGTGCGGCTGATATCCGGTTTGTTGCCGGATATGTGGACAGGACAGGTGCAGGTGTTGCTGCCCGAACTCTGGCGTAGTCGCCATCGCGTTGTCTGCGCACCTCATACATTTGCTTTGCCATTGACGAAGCTCCGTAAGTAGTCGCGGAACTTGGTGTCGCTGGCATCCTGATTTCCAGGGCTTCCCGTAGTTTGGGTTCGTGGATATTCTCCTTGAGGTGGTACATTATTATTTGATCGGTAATCGGGGACTTGGGACTTCATGAACATCATTGCGTCGTAGTATTGTTCCGGCGTTTCTTCGCCGAAACGAAATATTTGTTTGTTAATTCGGGATATCATGTTCACTTCTTTGTTCTTGTCCGCAAATCGCTGCTCGAATTTGGTCAGCCATACGTTGACTGGCCATCCGCCGAGTGGTTCTCCGGCGGCTTCGAGAGTATGCCATTCTTCGGCCCTCTAGTCGGGCTACCAAGTCGGACATGAAAGTCTGATCGTCCTCGTACCACTGTTGGGCTTGACGATACAGGCTTCGGATCTGTTTGAGCCACCCATGAAGTTTGGTGTGGTCTCCGTCGAACGGCGGTAAGGGTTGCCGACGTCCGTGAGATATCGCTCGTACCAAAGCGATATGTGCCGGGTCCTGTGGGTGAATCGGGTTTGCCACCGGCGCAGCTTGTTGTGCAGCCGGGGCGGGTGGCGGGTTGGCATATGGTACGTGACCTTGCTGGTCTTCATATGCCCCTGTTGATAGGCTTCTTCGTCGTAGCCGTCGTATTCGTCCTGTTGCGGAGCCTGGGCCTGGTCTTCGTGACGAGGCCGTTGCGGCTGTCCTCATACTGTTGTGGAGGGGCGCTCGATTTTGTCTCGGCGCCTGCGGTAGAATCCACTCGGTTGATCGTAGACTCTTCCGTACCGGTTGGGCTGTGTTCCCTGAACCGGTATCCGACCTTGTATTAGTCGGTGTAGGGGCACCCGACCTTGTTGGTCGGAGCTATCCTCTCCGTTCTGTCCGTCCTGCCGCTGGTCAGTCGTGTTGAATGACCGAGCCCTTGCTCGTTCAAAGTCGAACGGCGGGTTCTGGTGGAGGAAGTTCGCTGGAGTTCGTCCTTGGTGGGCGATATGCTTGTATGCCCGGTCTCAGTGACGGGACTGGGAGACGTTCGGCATCTGTTGTCCGACCTCCTCTCGCATTAGGTACCGGCGCGTACGTTGTTGTCCGCGTCGCGTACGAGGTGCTGGTATATGCACCGGCAGACGTCGTTGTCGCCACGTTCGACGTTGGCACACGCGGTACCGCGGTCGACGTATTGTGTTCCGGTTCCGAAGCAGCCGGAACTGTTGGTGGTTGTGGGTTTGTTCCCACGCTTGGGTCGGTCGTTACGACTCCGACGAAGTAGGAGGTGCTGTTCTCCTTCTCCGCCATTTGCTGGGTTGGATTGATTCCCCACAGGATGTCACTGATCGTTCGTGACGGCTGTTGATCCTGTGCCGTGGACGTCCGGTATGAAGGAGGTTCAACCCGACTTCGTTCCCGGTATGGGGGAAGTTCGACCTGGCTTTGTTCCAGGTGCTTCTTCTCTTCCCTCAGACACCGTGTTTCCGTGTCCATCTCGTCCATTTGCCGCATCATCTCTGTGAGATTGCGGGCGGCTTGTTCGCCGAAGTCGTATAGTTCGACTTCACGAGCTTCCAGGTAAACGATGCGGCTGTGTTGCGCCTCGTTTACCTTTTCGGCTTCGTTCAGGTTGTACTCCAGTTGAGCTCGGAGTTTCTGTTCCTCCTTGAGGACTTGGTTCAGTCCATGAACCTGGTCGGCTAGCTGAGCGTTTGCTTCCACCAGGTCAACATCGGCTGTCCTTTGGTTAGGAAAGCCCATGTCCCGAGCGTTTGCATCGATGAATCGACGTCCCATTCTGACGAAGAGGAGTTCCATTTCCGACTCGAGTTCGTCGGTTCGTTGCGTTAATCGGTCGATCTCGTTATCGGCCTTCTTAAGTTCCACCACATATCTGTCGACTTCGTTTCGATAGACTTCGGCCTCTTCGTTGGCCTGGTTGAGTTGCTGATGGAACGCCCCTGCCGCCTGTTCCGACTCGACCAGTGCGGTCTGAACATCGGCCAGGTCTTTCTGTGCTTCTTCGAGCGCTTTGTTCGCTTCGTCAAGCTCCTTCTTGATTTCGAAGACGGCTGCGGTTGACCGTTCCAGCATGCCGGTTAGTATGGCGACTTGGTCGTCTTCGTATCGACACGGTAAGTCAGCCCGCTTCAGTATGGCGTTTAGCCGGTCGATCTCCCGTTGTTGGGTGGCGATGCCCTTGTTGGCATCGGCCATGTCTCGTTCCCATTTCCTCCGTTCGAGTTTATGGGTGTCCTCCGAGTTTCGGAGGGATCCTTCTGCCGAGTCGACAATTTTGTCCGCCAAAACGATCTGTGTGATCAGTTTATGGCATCTCGCTCGAGTAGGTCGAGATCGGTGATCTTTTCGGGCGGTGTTGCCGCGATCCACTTCTTAGCCGTGTATTCGAGTGCACTGGCATGGTATCCGAGGTTCTCCTTATCGGACTTGGGTGGTGTCGTGAAAAATCCGTCCGCACTGCTCGGTCTTGATGCGTTTGTTGCCTCAAAGACTTCGTTTGTCGGTGACGGAGTACTACCAAGTTCGCCAGTTCCGAACATTGGTGGTGACAACCTTTGGTTCAGGTCGACAGGTCGACTTTGTGTCGCCTTAGTCGACTTCACCGTTTGTTGAGCTTCGGTTGCTCGAGTCGACTCGCGTCCGGTTGGCGAAGGTCGGCTCAACGGTGAAATTACCCGTTCATTGGGTGCCGGTATACTAGTCGGCGATCCAGCTGGGTGAGGGCCGCTTCGTGGCGGTACCTCGGAATCTTTCATTCCTGCCGGTAGTTTGGTCGACTGGACGGCCGCATCCGACTTTGTGTCGGCTGGTTGCCGTTCCAGGCTGGTCGGTTGCCTGTTGCCGACTTCCTTTTCTCCGACCTCTGTGGTCGGCGTCTGTTGTCCGACCTTGGAGTTTGGCGAAATCCTTCCGACCTGTGTGGTCGGTTGGACGGTGCCGACTTCTGTTGTCGGTTTCTCCGTTCCGTTCGAGGTCGGTTGTCCGACCTCGTTCGTTAGTGGTAGGTCGACCTTCGGTTGGTCAACTTCCCTAGTCGGTGATGGTTCACCGGCTTCTTTGGTCGGAGATTTTCGCTCGACCTGTGTGGTCGGCGATTTCCGTCCGACTTGGTTAGTCGGTATGTCCATGTTGGACGAGGTCGGCTTCGGCATTTCTTCCGTCCTGTTGGGTGATTGCCGTCCGAGCTCGGTGGCCTTTGTGACCGTTACCGAGTCTGGAGCTCTGTGTGAGCTCGACTGTTGGTCGGCATGAGACAACGTGGTCTCTGCCTGCAGCTGTTCCACATCCCCCACAGTCGGGTGGGACGGGGCTGCTACGTCAGCTGGGGCTTCCAGGAATGTTTTATCCCTGGCGTCCTCAAGACTGTCATCCAGTTGGATTCGAGTCGGCGAGGAGAATCCGTTCGTTGCGTCTCTCCTTCGCTTCGGCTGACTTAGTCGAGTCGGTTGAGGACGGCTGACTTTTGTCCTGACCGGCGTACCGGAGTGAGTACTTCCCGGTCATGTTCGCACGCCGAGAATAGTCAGTGTTGAACTTTCTCGCGTATTCGTTTTCTCTGGGATTCGACATTGTTGTCGAATCAGGTCGGCTCTGGTGGAGCCTTAAAAAGTTTTATTAATTAGAAAGAGAAAATCGAACAATCTTCTGTGTGAAGATGTTCGATGGAATCGGGAACGTCTTTTGGTTCAGGAACTTCCGAGTGTCGGGAACGTCCGGTGAGATGTTGTTGTTGTTGTTGATGTGTCTGTTGGTGACTCAGTACACAGGGTTAATATACAGTACTATGGTACAGTACAGTACGTTATAGTAGTACGGTGTAGTACGTCCTATACTACTGTGCTGACCAGTGTGACGTAACAGGTTAAGTGGTCTTGCACTTCTGCCTACGTCACAGAATGCGAGCCGCGTGCAAAATTTACAAAAAACGATGAATCACGCCTATGTTAGGCTATGGGAACTTTCCCCTGCACTCTGATTGGCTGCTTCTTAAGTACTGATAAGCGGTCGTTATGACGTCACAAGGAAGTTCGAGAATTTTCGCGCTATTTTCCGCGAGAAAAACAAATTATTTTTGATCGGCTAGAAAGTTTATCTAGTCGGATTTTCGAGTTTTTTAACGGTTAGAAATTAATTTTATTAATTAAGAAAAATTTTTTTGGTGGTCGAAACACCGTTAGAAATTAAAATGAAGAGAATTTCCGACCTGTTGCCGGTTAGCCTTTGTCTAACTGTCTAGACAGGTTCGTTGACCTGGCAGGTCGGTTCTCGACCAAAAGCAAAATTCCGAGTCGGTTTCTCCGTCGGAAATTACTTTTTAACCGTTAAAAAGTTAAATTTTACGGATAGAAATAGTTTTCTACCGTTAGAAAGTGAAATGCCGACCTAGTTGCGGCTAGAATCGACCTATAACCGTGACTTTACCAGTGTCGGTGTCGGTGTCGGTTCCGGTCGATTTCCTCCGTCCGAGGTCGGAAATCCGTCGTTTCCGAGCTGAAATCCGCGTGTAAGTTGCGGGTCGCTGTTCAAAGCGAAGGTCCCCGTATTATTGGATTAATCCGTTCGCGCTGCAGACTCTCGTTCGAGTCTGATCCGTCAGTTGGGAGAAGAAAATGTCCGTGCTGTTGGGATGCTCTTCAGTGTGGAAGAGACGAAGAAACTGTGCTCACCAGCTGGGTGAGAATCACTTCAGTGATCCTCGTTTTCCTCAGCTGTAAGACGGCAAGATCAGTCCGATCGAAGTCAGAGCAGAGATTACTTCAGTAATCAATCTGACAGTGACTTTCAGGTTCCTCACGAGTTCTCCATAATTCAAGCCTTCACCGTCTCCTCAAAGGGTCCGTAAGATCGAAAACCTTATGAATCTGCTACCATGTAACAGACAAGCACGAGGAGATAACGAGTGATGCTTTATTGACAAATAAAGGGGGAGCAATA
Source organism: Paramacrobiotus metropolitanus (assembly GCF_019649055.1). Classification (NCBI taxonomy): domain Eukaryota; kingdom Metazoa; phylum Tardigrada; class Eutardigrada; order Parachela; family Macrobiotidae; genus Paramacrobiotus; species Paramacrobiotus metropolitanus. Next base: position 103,886 of record NW_026570448.1, on the reverse strand, counting down.
CTGCGTGATAGCAGGAAAGCAAGAACAAAGCCGTGATGGCTAATAGCAAGTGTGTGCTAGAAAAGCTCTTGAGCGTCCGTCAAGGCGTGAAAGAAGCAACTGGCGGCAAGCACGTGCTGTGTGCCATCAGCTGTGTGATGATGCGCAGACTGGACTCAATCCAACGCGAGCGTATGAACGCTGAGTCATACTGCGAGAGAGGAACGAGAGAGCAAGTGTGGCTCAGTGTATGCGCTGCGTATATCCGCTTCAGCGGATGAGTGCAGTGCAGCAGCACACGTACGTACAGCGAGAGAGGTGGTATCGGCAAGCAATGGTGCAAGTACGTCCTGTGTGGACCGTACGCACCAGGCGCAGTCGTACGCCTCTGACATTATAGTGTAGTTATCAAATTTCTGATAATTTTCGAAAAATAAAAACCGTTGGGAAAAGGAAAGCACCGACACTTACACACGTAATCGCCTTTTAGTAAGTATTGTGCAAACTATATCGCAACCATAAAATAGGAACAGAAAGTAAAAGCTGTTTACACTAAACTGCACGAACAGTAAGCATAAAAACATCAGATAACCGCATTGAACACTTTCTTTCCAGATTTTCACTGATGGCAGATCTTTCAGTTTCACGGTATTCAGGGCTTCGGTAAACGTGTTCAGCATCACATAAGCAATGGGTTGTAACGGAAGGTCATTCCATACGGACACAAGTCTGTTGAGATACGATTCATGGGTGGCTGAAACTGCTCTTCCACAAAATTAAAGATTGTTGGAGCCGGCATAATTGGACATGGATGCTTCAGGAAACGTTCAGATGCTCGGGTGTTACCTGCAACAGACTCGAGCACAGCAGCCGTCAATAGGAGCGGTGGTACGAATAATGCTCCCATCGGAATTACTCGAAACACCAATTTATAAATAAACAACAGAGCCTTTTTCAAACGCCGTGTGCTTAGATCGTCAGGGCATAAAATAGTGAAAAGTCAGTTATGGACGCCCCTGGAGGAAGGTCGATCCTCCCGCTAAACATGCTGTCAGACTTATCAAAGGAAATTCACTGAACGGTGACCGCGGGTAGGTGGTAAGCAAAGGATGCAATTACTTAATTGCACTGGATAATTTTTTGCCTCGCGTGATCGCTGCAAAAGTGTGCCGAGCCGCATTCCCATTGATTTCATTATCACATAAAGTTATAAACTCCGACTAGAACTTAACTACGAGTATACAGAGTATTAACGGTCTTGTGTGAGGTTGCCCGATGAATCCGTACACTCCAACGAATAATCTGCCTACAGTTCGCTGTTTAATTACGGATTTACAGTGCGCTGACATGAAAAAGATTCATCCAATATTCTAATGAGATACATGTCGACCGGACCAGTGATAATCTGAACCAGCAATGAAAATAATTAATGATATGCGCTTTTGATGATGAAAATAACTGCACGCACTACCACGCTTAGCGTGGTAGAGCGTGCAGTTAAAGTAGGGAAGCTAACTATTCACCCGCTCTTTTTTTAAGTTTTTTCTGGTTTGTCTATAGTGTTGGGCCGGCCCGGCCCTGGGCCGCGGCCTTCGATCCGCGGGCGAGGGCCGCGCGGGCCCGCGGCCCGGGTCGAAGCCAGCACAAATATGAAACTGACATAAGAAAATGAAAACTTTCATCGGAATTTACCGAAAGTCAGTCCTTTTGACGAGTTTTTATGAATTTTCGCAGTGTTGTGTCTTTGTAGGTAAATATCCGCCTGTTTTTGGTAAAGGACTTAAGGTACAGTACTACTGTAGTCCCCTGCTTAGCGACACCCGTACTGTGCTCTGCATGGCGGCGCGGTAACGACATGGCGTGCCGAAGCTCGAGCCGGGCCGACCCAACACTATTTCTGTACTGACTGCACATGCTCCTCCCAAAATCCGTTTAGCAGTGTAGGTTTAAGCCACGACCTTAATAATTGTCGAAGTTTGTTTAATACCGTAGTCTCTGTTCGCTTTTTGAAGTAAGTAGTACGCACCGCGTATTTTGACTCGGTTGAGATGGACGTACATACGCGTTTATAAACTACGAATTACGATCAGCGTTCAGTAAGTTAAGGTATGAGTTATCCAATCCAAACACGGCGCAGTAACCACACTGGCCCGTGCAAATGCTTCTACTGGTGCCCACTAAATATTGTGCCTCTCGATTCAAGAGCACTTCTTAAATTTTGTAATTGGCATTCGTTCTGCAACCATTTGTGTTTCGGACTTTGTGGACCTATTTAACAAGGTTTTTTTCGGACACTGTTCAGCAAGCACAATACCCAGTTTTGAGGCCATTCTCAGCAGCAGAACTAGTTTAATTTCGTGCCAAGCATTGCGAGCCAAACCAGGCGGGAAGTTCCTTAAGAAAGCGGGTTTGCGTTCTGGGCAGCGATGGACGGGCACGCAAAGGTCTCGTAGTGGACATTGCCGATGATGGTGTCTTCGTCGATCTGTTCTGTGCCAATCGGCGCCGGGAATTTGCACCATTCGGCACGGTCTTTCAGATAGACTCATTGGATTACGGCCGCTTTGATACCCGACAACTGTCAGCCATACCGGTATGGATTTTGGTGCCGGAGACGCCAACGGGTCCGTGGATGGACGTCCCTGGTGAAATGAGCAGCGTTGGTCACACATACCCCCCGAACTATTACGATGGGGCTATTGTCCGTTGGCGCAGACAGGACGCCAAAGGTTTCTGCACCGATTTCGTCCCGTTTACGCGCATTCGCTCCGCTAAGGGTGAGAGGACTATCATCGGTCCAGAAACTTTCATCAAGAGCAGTGTGGAGCTGGGCCAGGAATTCCGCTCCCTGTCCACGGAAGAATCTGAGGCGTTTATCCAGCGATTAAAACGCGAGTACTACCTGAATCTCGGCACGACCGAAATTTCCGCAATAAGCCTTGTGGAGGGAAACTTGCAATATTTCTACCAGTTCGACGTTAGAGACACCTTAACGGCCTGTAACAGCGATTTGCGGGTAAGCATTCAATCTGTTCTCCGGCGACAACTGTTTGTTCTTGCAGTACTGTATAATGGCTTGTATGTGCTTGTTACAGGATGGCAGCGTTTGTCGTCGCCCAGATCCGAAAACCGTTAAGCGCTTCCGTAATCTGCTGCTCGATCTGCTCAAGGAACCTACTCGTCCACCACCGGCTGCTGCTCCGGCCACCACCGATGACGGTATGGCGCTCCCGGCGGAATTGTGGCAGGAAGTCCTTTCCTGTTTGGGAAGCAGACGAAGCTGCGGGCTGTCTGCGTAACATGGAACTGCCTCTTGGATGCGCCAGCGCTGCGTTCCACCGAGGTCATCCCCTTGATGCCTGTATGCCGTGGTCATCCCCTTTATGCCCTTTTATGGCTTACTTTATGCCTTACAGGGCGTCCTACAAATGGCAACAGCATACAACTGTCTACGCCCCGATACGCTGCGCATTGTGTTAACGTGCTGGGGGACTGGGGAAGGGATGAGTATTTCAGGGCGAAGAAGATATGCGATATGATCCAGTACGTGGCTGCTCATCGACCCGGCATCCAACTGGGCACCGTGCTGCTGCACGGTGTCCGACTTGAGTTTAAGATCACCTACAGGCCCTAATGCGGCCTGCATCCAAGGACATCCACTTCAGAGGGCGATTACTCCTGGCTGAAGGATTTCACGGACACCGATTGGCGCAGCATGCCGTGTAAGACCATCCGCATTGTCGACAGTGTTGTGCGACTAGAATGCGTCTTTCGTATTAGCGGACCGGAGGGGGAAAAGTTCAAGCATAAAAATTTTCGACCGTGGAAGGACATCGCCATTGCCTCCGTGCGAACGACGCCGAGTGATGATTTCGGCTGCGCAGTGTGGGATGCACTGGAAGCGGTGTTTCCGATGCGTAGAGAGCAGACACTGCAAAAGCTAATCCAGCGGTTGAAGGTGGGCGGGAATTGCAAGGAAGCAGACAAACTGAAAGCCGTGATCTGTCAGGTAAACATGCAGTAACATTGGTTTGCTACGCTATGGTTTAAGAAATACTGACGGTGAGCTGAAATACTAATCATAATTGTTTGCAGACACTGTGTTTGGCGCAGTCGAGTGATCCGCGTCCGTCGTCGCATTATCGTGGGAGGAAGTGGTGCGTGGATGGCCTGGAAGATCTGCAATGCGAGAAGTTGTCGCACGTTGCCCGGTACTTCCTCGTTAAACTGCACAAGTGGACGACGCGCAAAGGATGGTGTTCTTTGTAAGGCACCGCACAAATCGAGTCCATCTATGTGCACATTCAGTATTGGACGCTAACGTTGAAATCTCTGGTTCAGAGTCTCAGGTGTGCGCTGTTTCCGGGTAATTTAAATTTTAATCATATGAATGTAGTTTGGCGTTTCACTACAGTTCGTTTTCTTCCTTGTCTTCGCTTTTTTTGGCTCATTACATTATCAAGTTTTAGCGAAACTCACGTGTACCAGACGTGTACCAGACACGGCAGCTGGATAACACACTCCCGGCCTCGGCGCAATTAACTGCTGCAACTCATCCAGAGTCCAGGACGGGGTCGGCGAATACAGGATGCGCATAACACTGACCAGTCCACAGAGAACAATCCGACTGCCCAACGTCCGAAGATCGGCATGGCCTCGGATGTTACGCACATCATCCAGGAGAGGGACGTCCTGTAGTTTGGCGATCGGGTGGCACAAGCGCTCCACGAACGCCACCTGCGTCCACAGTTTCAGCTGCGGAATCTCCCAGCTTAACGCCAACTTCATGACCTCGTACAGGAAGAACGGATCCGCTAGACTTGGATCAACGGGCTGAGACTGGTGCTTGTGCATTGCCGCGCCCACCACGGTTGCAACGGCCACCTTGCTGTAATCCAAGGCATACAAATTACAAACTGACTTTTCTCTGGTCGCCGCCGGCCAAAAAAAAACCGCGTTGTGGGGACACACTAGCCAGGATCTGGCGATCGCTCTCCAACCTCCCTGATGCGTTTTCAGCACCACATTATCCGCTCCTTTCCCGACAGTCCCGTGCAGCTGATCGGTACAGTCTGGAATGGTCTGCCAGAATTCGCTGAGCAGTTGCCCCAGGAAGCGCCGCAGTGGGACACCCATGATGATGAAACATTAGGCTTCACGGAAAATACCCAGTTCTTGGCGGCACTCGGAGTAGGTCTGCCCGTAGACATTCTGCAGGACGTTGTTGATGCGGCCCATGTTGGTTGCATGCGTTCGCTTCACGTTAATGTAGACAGTCGGGCTCGCGCATTTGTCCGGATTAATGAACGCCAGCTGTACTTCCGTCAGGCTGCGCTCATCGGGAACTCGCTGCAGGTGGATTCGGGCTCTCCATGAAATTGTTCCACGCTTAGAATTGTCACCAGAAGAGTGCGGTTGGTTTGTCGATACTTTCTCCTGCACCGTAAAGCATCAAGGTTAATTGCCTTAGCGAGGCACTGTAAATTAGTTCGATGGTGGCACCGGTAGGCAAAGATTCAAATACGACATACGGTGAGGGTGGTCACTCACAGAATACTTGTAGTCCAACGCCATTTGTCAACCACGCTGGCAGTGGGGAGATTTCGCAGCCAATCCGTGACACACGCACGCGCTGCAGTTTCCCCCAACCGTAGTCATTCCAAGCCGCCGTGTGCAAGTCCTGTAATTCCATCGTAAAGGTGTACATTGCACGGCAACTCAAGAAATCCGTCCTGTTTATATTATCCAGTTGTTAATCGGTCAGCAAGTCCAAAATTCCCTTTTCCATCTGCTGCTGTTCGGTCAGGTGATCGCCGGGCAGAGCGGCGCTGCCGGATTCGGAGGATTTGGCAACGCTGCAGCTGCCCTCGAGTTCATGGCCCAGGTGGTGTTCCGTCGAATGCCAGATCGAGAACCCCTTCCCGACAACGTCAAATCGCTCCTCCATTTTCGTGTGGTCGATTTTAGAGCGCTTTTCGCCTGACCCGACACAATCAGAAATGAGGTTGAAATATTTTCACAAAGTACGAAGCGAGCGCAGTATAGTTTCGAACTACATCGCAGCTTTCAAAAGGTCACGGCTCCCAACTTACCGGGCAAATCCTTCACACTCTGATGAAAGATCTGCCTGCAGTTCCCTGTTCGATCACAACGCGGTAACAATTGAAACAGGCACCAGCAGATTCTTGTGAAACGCTGGCAGGCCGCTTAATTAAAGCTGGTCATTTGAACCAGCAATAAAAATTAATGATGATGGACTGGTGTCTGGTGATGCAGACAGACTGATAATAAGTGGAACCAGCTCTTGGGTTGGCAATTACGACATCAATTTTAATATGCCAGTAGATGATTCCACTGCGAGTGCGGGCACTGCCCGACAAGCGTTTTGATTGGACAGCTCTCATCTTACTTTTTGGACGGTAATCGCAGATTGGAACAATTTATACTCGCGTATGTACATCTACCCCAACTGAGAATGGAGAAGCAGTACGAGTACAGTATTAGTTTTATTTAAAAATCGCAAAAACGCAACTGTATTAAACTTTGAAGATGATCATCATGGTCAAACAGGCTTTCACTAAACGGATCTTAGGAGGGGCATGGATAGAAAAGATCAAAAACCTCCATACTTGGTGCGTGCTAGGTTTTATAAACACTGAAATTACATAGCATTCGTTCCCGCAACCTCTACAACGTCGTGCAGGGTTGTTCTGATTGTTGTAGATATTAAGCTGATTAAACAAGCAAACCATTTGGGCTTCCGGCTTGCGGATCCAATACTTACTTCAGTACTCGTACAAGGTTTTGCCGAATACCGCTCAGTGCGCACTGTATCCAGTTTTGGCCAATCTCCATCGCATAATTACTAGTACCCTGAACCCATTTCATGCCAAACATTGTAAACCATGCCGAGAGGAATGCACTGTGACACAGCCGTTTACGTTCTAGGCAGCGATCAACGGATGCGCTACGGTCTCGTAGTGGACATTGCCAATCTTCTATATAAATAAAAGGATAAGCCTTAACAAAATTCCGTGTGTGTCATCGATGCATTAACGCTGCACTCAACCAAACTCCAATATCTATAAGTCGTTCGATAGCCCTTAACGTACAGATTTGCCAGCAAAAGTCGAATTTGAGAAAAAAACAAACTTTTGAAAGAAAACTTGCAAAAACTTTAACATTGCAAGCCTATGGGAAAAGCTAAGAATCCACCACTGCCAAACCGACCATCCCACCACTGTCTCGACAGCCAAAACGAATTTAGCAACCTACAAGTTAGACTCGGGAAAACTTTTTTGTTCTTGAATCACGACTACGTGTTATTCCGTGGTCTTGAATGAATTTATAAATTTTTTAACGGTATTTGGCTTCAAGAAAAATGATTTGAGCAAAAAGACATAACAAAGTTTTCAAGCATGGAAACTGCTCAAAACTATTTCCCAAGGAGCTGTCATTCGCAGTGGTTTGACCCGTTTAAAGTTGCCACGCTTCCACGGGTGGTTGCCTAAGAAAACTTGCAACTGAATTGCACTGAATTGCTTTGAAGTTAAAAATTTACGGAATTGCGAGTACTGTACTTTTAATTTTTATTCGGGGAAAAATTATGTTCGAGAAAGGCGGAATTGCGTGTTTGGGGCTGATTTAAAGGGCAGCAAGCTGGCAGCTGCACATTTGAGCGACTGCTTGGCTGTCATTAGACGAAAATTGCATTTAAGCGATTTGGCCCGGTACATACTACAGATAAATGCAAAATGCGCATAACCATGAAGATCGTTTTAACACCGAACCACTGTTACACCGTTTTTTTTTTAATTTTAAAATCCGTTTGAGAACGTGAAAAAAATGTCGGAACTGTGGCTCCGTGTAAAAACCATCTTCATGCATATGTTGCGTTTACTTGCAAACTTTGAAGAAGATCGGTTGATAACGAGACTTTTGGTACACCTGAACGCGTTTAAACTTTTTGGAAATTTCATAAACCCATAGCTCGCGAACCGGATGTTGCTCGCTCAAACAGTTTTTACGCCAATGTATACAAATCATCTGGCCGCAGTTTGTCATAAAACAAAGCAAAAAAGGGTTTGGGAGCGCGCGGAAGTGGAAGTTTTCGCACAGATACACGAATTTGGTACCACGTACCGGGCAAGGTAGATGCATGCTTCCTTACTGACCAGCGACTACTGAGAACAAGAGAATTTTCGGGAAACTTGAAATACTTCCGTTAGTTTGTCATAGAAGGCGGAGCCTCAGGCGATGCCGAGCTGCTGCGCGAGCGGACAGCAAGCATGCAAGAAATTTCGCGTACAAGTCCTCGATTTTAGAAAGAGCTAACAGCGCAGAAGGAAATACAAACGAAATGCTTATGTCCTTATTTAACTGAAGTGGTTTAACTTCGTTCTGTGAACAAAGTAATTTGTTCTGTGAACAAATTAGTAACAGTAAAAAAGGTGACTATTAGGTACTGTTTTCATTTTTCACTTATTAGTGTACTGATTGTGGAAGGGCAGCAGCAGTGGTGCATTAGTGTTCAAACCGGGATTTAAAGTAAAGTAAACTGTTAAGTGTTATCGGATTCGTTGAAAAACCTCAGAATGGTAAGAAAAAGAGGGGAGAACAAGTTTTAATAAAGTACAGGGTCCCTATGTTGCAACTGCACGAAATTTAACTAATGGCGGCTGATCTGGAAATAAAGAAACAGATCGGAGACAAAAAGTTCACCCGTCTTTGGGAGAGCAAAAACTTTAAAAGTTCGCATTTCAGGTATTAGGCCATTATGCAGTCAATTAAACTGTCAGGCAAATTTTCCAGTAGATACTATCAAGTGACATCAACTGTGCAATGTGCAGGGACATTTTTCTGTATTTTGTGTATGTATTATAGAGTTCTGCGCTTCGTTCATAAAACCTGCAGTTATGAGTTTACACTTTACATATATATTTACACACAGTACCTGCAGTTATGAGTTTTATTTTTGCGCTGAGTGGTGATTTGTCCATTGCAGTATTACACCGCGCAATTTGCGCGGGGTCTGCTAGTGGTTGTGTATTTGTCGATCTACTCTGTCCCAATCAGCGCCGGAAATATGCTCATTTGGCAGGTCTTTCTGGGACACGCATTGAATCGCGGCCTCTTTTACACCGGACAACTGTCACCCATACCGGTGCAGATTTTGGTGCCGGAGACGCCGTCGGATCCGTGGATTGAGGTCCTTGGTGACATGAGCAGCGTAGGGAGCACGAACGAACTCGGGTATTACGATGGGGCCATTTCATTGTCCGTTAAAGCATGCAGGACGCCGGAGGGTGCTGCACCGATTTCGTCCCGCTCGTACGCATTCGCTCCGTTCGTGATGGCACCAATAGTGCCTTATAATACGATAGCATCGGTCCAGACACTTTCATCAAGTGTAGTGTGGTGCTGGGCCAGGAACTGCGTTCGCTGATCATTGGAGATGCAGAGGCCTTCATAGCGACTGCACGGCGATTACCTGTCTTGTGGAATGAAAGCCGCAATACGTCTACCATCTCGATAGTGCAGATAGATGGATGTAGCGTCTGTCAAGGCGATTCGTGGGTAAGTAAGCGAATGGTTCCCATACGAGGAGGGAACAAGCATCTTCGGTAGCGCGTTCGAATAGTCAAGACACTTTGAAGACTCGTCGGCTGCAAATCTGGCTTAACAGTCAACCGCGCAAGGCTGGCAATCCACGTTTAACTTGGCCACTGTCGATCAGGCCATCAGGGCACCCATCCACGGTTGACGGTGAGGTGAACGCAGATGGGCAACATTCCACGAGTGGCTGTTAAGTGAATAATGCTGTCGCACACTTTACGCACAGTGTTCAAAGAGTCTTGACTATTCGAACGCGCTACCGAAGATGCTTGCTCCCTCCTCGTACATTTAGCGAATGGTTCCCACGCCATGTGTGTTGTAGAATTGTAGAGTTCATTGCCGAGATCGGGAAATCGTTAACCGCTTCCGCAAAACGGTGCTCAGCCTGTTCAAGGACTCACCTAAACACATTCCGGCCACCGATGACCGTATGGTACTCCCGGCGGAACTGTGGCAGGAGGCCGTTTCCCACTTGGGAACTTTAGAACAGACGGAGCTGCGGGCTGTGTGCAACCGTCTCATGGATGCGCCAGCGCTGCGCTCCACCGTTGTCATCCCTTGTGGACATTCCAATTTCCTTCGTCTGGCAACGGTTTACCACTGCCTACGCCCCGACACACAGCGCGTTGTCCTTACGCACGCGATGAACGGAGAGGGACGAGTGATTTCAGCACGAAGATGGTGTGCGACATGATACAGCAAGTGGCTGATCACCGACCATCCATTAAATTGCGTATCGTGCTTCTGCACCGCGTCCAACTGGACTTCAAGATTACCTACTCTCCCGAATGCAGCTTTCATCGGCAGCAGCATGTGAACGTAGATCCGGCGGTCGAATATTGCTGGCCCGAGGACTTCCTTATTACCGATTGACACAATCTGCCGTGTGAGACCATCCACATGGTCGAATGTGTCGTGGGATTGAACTGCGTCTCTCGTATTAGCGGACCGGGACGGAAGACGTTCAAGCATAACAATTTCGCCCGCGGCAGGACATCCACATTACCATGCGCCTGGCGCCAACTGCTAATTTCGGATGCGCAGTGTGGGTTGCACTGGAGGCGGCGCTGCCGATGCGGCGTGAGCAGAAACTGCAGAAGCTACTCCAGCGGTTGAAAGTGGGCGGGAATTCCAAGAAAGCGGACAAACTAAAGAAAGTTATCTGTCAGGTAGAAGTATAGTGCATAATTTACTAACTCGTGCACCGCGGTTACGACCGAGAAACTACTTAGCTGAAATGCTGATAATAATTATTGTTTACAGACTTGTGTGTGGCGCAGTCGAGTGATCCGCGTCCATCGTCGCATTGGCCAGGGTCAAAAAGAGGGAGGAATTTTGAGAGGGAGGAATTTCTGCGTGGTCAAAAAGAGGGAGGAATTTTTGAAACGAGGAACGGAGGAATTTTGATATGGTCAAAAAGAGGGAGGAAATTTTTCGAAGTTCAAATGAAGTACTTAGGGACCTCGAACCCAGGTCTCCGAGGTCGCCACCAAGATTTTCTCATTATATGCACAGTTTGAAGGGCTGACTCGAACTTAATTATTCGGGGACCTCAAACTCTGGTCCCCGAGGTCGCACCAAAATTACTTTATCAAGCGGGCTCGCTTCGCTCGCCCGGGTCGTAATTCAAGACATGTTGAGGTTCGATGAAATGGAAGTGCCAGTGACCTTTAGGTCTCCTCGTGACCTTTGGGTCGCCACCGATTTACATGGTGAATCCTAAATAGTTTAACATGATGAGTCGAACTTAAGCACTCGGGGACCTCGAACTGGGTCCGTGAGGTCGCCACCACGATATGTACCACATATGCGCAGTTTGCTGTGCTGGGTCGAACAGAAGTGCTGGGCGTTCTCGAATTGGGTCACCGAGATCGCCATCACGATATGTACCATATATTCCAAATATTTCTAAATATTTCTTGATATTTCTAAATATTTCTAAATATTTCTAATTATTTCTAAATCTTTCTAAGTGTTTCCAAATATTTCTATTTGTTTTTTTGATGTTTAAATGTCTGTTTTTTTAATGTTTAAATTTTAACTATTGAGTAGTGTACCGGCGCTTGCAGTCATTGTTATCGTGGTGGCTATTGCCTATTAAAGACTTTCTATTTCTAAATATCTCTATCTAAATATTTTTGTTTCTAAATATTTTCAAATATTTCTAAATTTTTTAAGAATCTATTAAATTTTCGGTTATCGGATCTCCAGATTTCTGGTTACAGTATCTGAACAGATCTAAAAACACAACTTCCACTCGTAAATATTTTTAAAATGCCTCACACCTAAGTACCTAAACTTCGCCGAAGGAAAATCGATTTGTGGAATTCATTGTTTCGCGTGTTTCACTTAAGCGACCATGGCTCATTCATTTTCATAGTGTTTCACTTAAATCACCATACGAGTGGAAACTTCACTTTTTTTATTTTTTTTAAAATTGTTTAAAACGTGAAGAAACCTAAACAACAAAAAAACTTAACAGTTACATAGATATTTGAATCTTCGAACACGAATATCAAGGCCGGTGGCTATAATATAGTAATATCAAAATTACTGAAAACAAGGGATATCTGAATAGTTCAATATAGATGCCAAAATACCTTAGATGTGTATGTAGATTTAAGTATCTCGAAAAGCCAAAGTTCGAAGTAAATAATAGCCCTAATCTCGATTTACCAATACATACTGCCATCTTTAAAACCATAAGAAGGCTCATTATCTTAGGTTAAATCTAAGTAGCTACCCGAAATCCACTTCAGCACTGGTCGGGTACAATAGCCTAAACTCAAAACGAATATTATCTGAGGCAATAATCTGGTTTTCAAAAATTTTGCGCTGAAACACCGATATAACAGTTACATTGAATTTTTTTCCTATATATTTCGTATACATTCATCTGCACAGGATCACTTACACAATGATGAAAAGCGATTCGCAACAGAACTTTACTGCCAATGTTAAGGGCTGAATATAATTTCTATGTCTCGTTCCGAATTCAAAGCGAATCTCGTTATGGTACGGTTGCTCAACCGCACGAAGTGGCTGTAGGCAGTGGCCACGCCTACAGATACGTTACGCGAAGCCACCTCGCGAGGTGGAGTTGCTGTATCGCAACGAAATTCGCTTCAAATTCTGGACGAGGCCTTAATAGCTCTGCTATTTTGTGTTACGTAAACCGTAGACGTTAAAACTCTGATTAGAGTGTTTGAGTATATCGGAAAAGTAAAATACCGCAAATATAAAACTGGATAATAAAACAAGCTTTTTTAAAACTGTCATTTCACTTCAAAATACCTAAACATTTAAGTATCAAAATATTTAGCATGCCGAACTTTATTTATCTAGAACCTCTACGTTTTTATCCCTGCTGAATATGTTGTAATCAAATTACTTTATGTAATGCTACTGTAGAGATAAATTCGATCACCACTTCAGATCAAATTTTTTTAATGGTCACCGCAAGCTTTGAATCATAAATTCATACTATATTTTGATAAAGTTTCTTTATTTTATCACTGTTTGGATTCTAAAACTGCAGTGGAAAAACGAAGTATTGCTAAAACGGTATTAAGTATTTGAAACACTGATTTTTTAAAGCAAATCAACAGCGCATTTCCTTTATCTGCGAATGACGCATTGTAACACAACGACACATGACATAATGTTTCATAATGAGACTTTTTGATGTGCCGGTTTGTTGTAAAACTCATTGAAATCTCGTATAATATGTAATATCCCCTAGTATATGGTCTCCTACGCCCTTAAGGCAAACGGAGAGCGGTTTAATTTAAAATTTATAAGGCATCAACACGTAAGCAGTAACACGTATGCGCTGAAGCTGCAGGATCGGCGTTGCAGGTTGGGCTCTTAGTTATAGATGTTAAATATAGTTAGGAATACGTCGAAAAATATCTGGATTACTTTGAAATATATTTAGGGATATGTAGATGTATAATAAGAAATATCAGCGAAAATATTTAGAAATATTAAGAAATTTTTAGAAATTTTGGGTTATTTAGAAATATTCCTGGTTTCTACGTCCTCCAGCAGTGTTTGATAAAGCACATCAAACTTTGCATATAAAATATATCTCGTGATGGCGACTTGGGAGACGCGGTTCTAAGAACCCCCAGCCCTTCAGATCGACTCAGCACAGCAAACTGTGCATATGTGATACATCTCGTGGTGGCGACCTCAGGAACCCAGTTCGAGGTCCCGAGTACTTCAGTTCGACTCATCCCTTGTAAGCGTGTATATAATGAGCAAAATAATGGTGGCGACCTCGGAGACCTGGGTTCGAGGTCCCTAAGTACTTCATTTGAACTTCGAAAAAATTCCTCCCTCTTTTTGACCATATCAAAATTCCTCCCTTCCTCGCTTCAAAAATTCCTCCCTCTTTTTGACCACGCAGAAATTCCTCCCTCTCACAATTCCTCCCTCTTTTTGACTCTGGCCGCCATATCTCCGCAAGCGGATGTTGCGCGCGCAAACTGTTTCGGAGCAATGTATACAAATCATTTAGCTTTAGAATGACATAAAATATTACAAAAAAAGATTCGGAGTGCGCGAAAGCGAAAGTTTAATATATTATGTACCTATACCATTTTTGACACCGTGTACTGGTTCATTTTCTTTAACCCGTATCGGCGACTCCGCCAGTACTGGATACGGGTTAGTTTGCGTGGTCAATCTGCCGGTTCTGCGTTCTGTCGGAGGTGCTTTCTACATAATACAGAGGAACATCGATCAGTTTGTTGACTTTGGACAATTTTGTTGGGCAGCCACTAAGGGTCGCATTCATTCACTGGACCAACTGCCTTTTTTCAAAACCCATGCAAAAGTCAGCATGCGGAACCAAAGACCGCTTCGTATTTCTATGTTTATTATTTTACTTAAGTATATGATAAAAATGGTTCAGCAGGCAAAATAAACAAGCGGAACAAAAATCGGATGGTGGATAATTCTTTTTACTTTGTTTTTGTTCGTAAAGTGACCAGCGTGCTTAGTTTCCACTGAGGGCACCGGAAACTAGTTTCTCCGCTGAATGCAAAAGTTTGGCATGTTTGCTTAAAGCCACGAATGACAGTGTACCGTTAGTGCAGCTGCGCAATCACTTGTTCCGGTCATCAACAGAGAAAACAACTTTAACTTTGTCATCGCCTAAAATCGCGTGGGTAGTACAGTTACCATCGCCGAGCTAGTTTGGAAACCTACTGAATGCAGATGTGTCTCGTAAACCTGTGCACCGCTAATTTATTATTATTATTTTTTATTATTATTATCGTACTACAGTAGCCAAACTCCATTACGGAGACTTATTACCCTCAGGTGAAAACCGTTGGGCAAACCAGGCTATTGGAAAATTTTTTGTTTACTTTGAAAATTTTATACTTTTTTTGGTTTGATTTTATGAGATAAAAGTTACCCACCTAGGAATCGAACCCAGGACATACAATCTTAAAGCCAGACGTACTACCACTAGGCTATGGGCATCTAAGCAGGGCGCAATCCGAGGGAAACCGAGAAACGGCTGAATAAGGCGCCGATGGGGGAATCGAACCCCGGCTACGTCGTTAGTTCCGCGTAGGCAGTACCACTGCACCACGGCGCAATACGTTGAAATCCTTTGAAAGATTTTGTCGCTTTACGTGAGCCGCTTCTCTGCTCACACCCCCTTTGCAGCTTTCGCTACGTCCTCGTAGCGAGACTAAGCGATCCTTTAAGCGGCGGCTCCGGCTCACCGCATTCTCTTTTCATTTTATCATTTTATTCATTTTTGCTCTGTTCCTCCCGTTCGAGGTTAGCACACTGGTCTCATAGGCGAAGTGGACGTACCGAACCACGATCTGCTACCATCTAAGCAGGGCGCAATCCGAGGGAAACCGAGAAACGGCTGAAAAAGGCGCCGATGGTGGAATCGAACCCCGGCTACGTCGTTAGATCCGCGTAGGCAGTACCACTGCACCACGGCGCAATACGTTGAAATCCTTTGAAAGATTTTGTCGCTTTACGTGAGCCGCTTCTCTGCTCACAGGCAATTAACATTAAATGTATGATTATTATTATTAGGCTAAGAAAAGATGCCTGTAAATGTATCCTCATGAAAAATAGGTCTGTGAATATTTCCAATTTAACGGATAAACAATTCGATTCGTCGGCTGTGACCATAACCGTCTTTGCTGCAGTAAAGTGCCTGCTGAACGGATATTTGCTGTATATTTTCCTGGACAACAGAAGCTTAAGAACACCGTTCGCCGTGTATCTGATTAATTTACTGGTCTCGAATATCATTAAAACTTCAATGGATCCCTTGTTTATTATGGAATCTTTGCAACTGCGCTGGTTTTTCACATCCCTACTGTGTAACATCAAAATTTATTTAGACCATATGGGAAGCGCTTTAGGTATCCATGCCCACTGTCTAATCACCCTGAACCGCATCTGGGCGCTGACTTTTCCTCTGTCGTACCGCAACTACCATTCCAAGAGAATCGCTATCCTCATTTGCCTTTTGATGACACTGTACTGCCATTTATTGTTAGCGCCGTTATTGTTGATCGATCTGCTTTATTATCGACCGGATATGCAGACTGCCACCGAATGCGAGGTGGTCAACAACGCCCAACCAGTCCTGCGGAAATTCCTGAAAATCTGGATTAACACAATGCCAGCGCTGGTTATCCTGTTACCCTATCCCTATTTGTTATGGAAAACTAAGAACACGAAGAGGAAAACAATTTCATCTCAAATGAACTGTGGAACAGAGCGACGCGTGCAAATCAGGAAGGAGAAAGCGGAATCGAGAGAAAACCTGCATGCTTTCTGGGTGCTGACCGTTTTGACTGTCAGTATTTTCATTTGCTGGACCCCGGCCAAAGTCATCAGTATCGCCAAAGTGTTTGGTGACGTTAAAACGCCGAGATGGATTGATATAGCGTTTGTCGATGTTATATTCACATGCCAGATGATCCTGGATCCGATGCTTTTTACGGTTTCTCTGACGCGTGTGCGTACCCGTGTGATAAAGCATTTAAAGCGGTTTTGTACCATTAAAACATTGTCATAATTTTGTTTGTTCTTTCGTTCGTTGGTGTTGCATGGCACCTACTTCAAAGCTGTATGATTATCGGCAGGTATTGATCGTGCGGAAGACAGGTAACAGAGTTCCTGCTTGATTACCTAACAATATTCCGTTGTGGATTCGTTAAGACAGCACTGTTAAGAATCCCCTGGGCAAACCATCAAGAAACTTGAGTCAGCAAGTTATAACCATAGTCCAGGGCGCGGCAATGCTACCATTACAAGGCAAATAATTTGAAATTATAGAGAAACTAACCCAAGCCTTTATGGTGTGAAAGTGCTTAGACAAATTAGACGCTTACGCATGTAAACAAGGATAACATTCTAACAAAGTTAAAGAATTTGAAAGATAACCATTATAAAGCTTTATTGGTGAGCAAAATAGCTAATACAGCTATAGCTTTTAAGTCGTGTGTTTCTCTTTTTATCAGTGTAACTGTAAACTGTACAGTATCATAACATCAATTTTCTCAACGCATTTTTCTACAGTAACTCTAAATTTTCTGGCAATATGTATACGATGTGGCATACGTCATGCATTATTGGAATATTAGCAAAATTCATCGTTATTTAAAGATCCTGTAATATTGTGAATGCAAAATGCTATAGTCAATTTTAAAGCCAGAAGCTGCTGAAATATTTAATCGAATCTTTGGGCGGCGTTCCTAAGGGAATTACTCTGGTAAAAGTTCTCTAGCTCAGCAGGAATGACTCTGCACATTTTTTTGGAAAGAATATCTATCCACGGTTACCTTAATCCCGGTAACAGTTAATAGTTAGACATATGCAAAGTATGCGCCAGTATCACATCTGCACTATCAATACGTTTTTGAAAACGGCGACTAAGTTATCTGTACAAGAAGATGCCTTCCAACTTATCCAACATCACTGTCGAGGGTTTCCCAGGACCGGCCATCTCTCTGGGAGTCTTCCTGATATTGAAGCTTATGTTTAACGGATGCCTGCTTTTTGTCTTCCTAAACAACCGCCGTCTACGCACGCCCTTTACGGTGTATTTAATTAACCTGCTCCTCTCCAACATCTTCATTACCCTGGCGGATCCCTTTTTCATGCTGGAATCCTGGCAAGTACGCTGGTACTTCACATCGATACTGTGCATTATAAAAATGTATCTGGACCATATTGGCAGTGCAGTGACTCTTCACGCCCACCTTCTGATCACGCTTAACCGCATGTGGGCCTTGACCTTTCCCCTGCACTACCGCAGTCACCATTCCACGAAAACCGCTGTGCTGATCTGCGCCACGATGTGGACGTACTGTCATGTTTTACTATCACCGTTATTATTGCAAGATTTTCTATACTACCGACCCGATATGCAGACTGCCACCGAATGCGAGGTGGTCAGCAGCGCCCAACCGATTCTGCGCAGATTCTTGAAAATCTGGATCAATACAGCCCCGATGTTGGTAAATGTGTCAGCGTATCCGTATTTATTATGGAAAACCAAGGACAGAACGGTTCCGTCACCACTGCCCCGCGGCAGAGGACACTTCGCGGAAATCTGGAAAGAGAAGGCTGCATCCGGAGAAAACCGGCATGCTTTCTGGATCCTTACCGGTTTAACTGGCAGTATAGTAATCTGCTGGAGCCCAGCCAAGTTTCTTAATATTTTGAGGATTTTTCGGGATGTAACGGTGCCGGAATCGGTGCGAATTGTGCTGGATGATGTCTTATATTCCTTGCAGCTGATAGTGGATCCCATACTCTTTACATTATCGTTACAACGCCTGCGTGCAACGGTCAAATTTACATTACACCGATTGTGCAGCTGCCAGTAGATGTCCCCTCCAATCGTTAGCTTGCTTGGATAACTAGCATGTTTAGCGCTCAACTTGACAAACTTCAACTTAATGCTTACGTAGGCGTATAACTGAAGGGAATAAAAACTCGCTGATAAAACTGTCTTTCTTGATAATGTACTTGTGCTTAAATTATTAAGCTGCACACTTCTCATCGCTCTTCTTGAAAAAGTCTTTAATTTTCCAGGGAATCTAATAATTATAACAGTACAGCTCCCACATTAAATAAAATGCATCGACTTGAGAAAAGCCTTTTCATCGTGGCCGCATCGTTATTAAAACTATTTTTGAAGTCATCGGCTGTTGAAATACTACGACGGCCAAGCAAAACTGCAATCCTGGGGGATTCCCTTTGGCAAACATTTAATGTAGTTGTTGTTCGGCTCATGCGGCTTCCCATTTTTTTTGTATCGACCTCTATTTCAGCGTTTTCAGGATCGCGATGACAATTTATAGCCACGTTACCTACGTATTTACAGAGTACATGCAGGAAAAATCCTCTTCCACTGTCATTACGTTTCTGAGTGACAAAATCGAAAGCGTCTCAGTGACACAAACATGTCTTCCAATGTGTCCAACACCAGCACTGTGGAATTATACGGACCTGTTATAGCAGTGGGTGTTTTCGCTGTCGTGAAATTGGCGCTAAACGGATGCCTGCTATTTTTCTTCCTAAAAAGCCGCAGCCTGCGCACGCCCTTCACCGTGTATCTGATCAACCTGCTCCTGTCGAACATCCTCGTAACCCTGGCGGACCCGTTCTTCATGATGGAATCCTGGCAGGTGCGCTGGTTCTTCACCTCGATCCTGTTCAATATGAAGATATACTTTGACCATGTTGGAAGCGCCCTGGACCTTCATGCGCATCTCCTAATCACGTTAAACCGGATGTGGGCGTTGACCTTCCCACTGAACTACCGCAACTACCATTCCACGCAGATCGCGGTGGTTATCTGCCTGACGATGGGGACCTACTGTCACGTATTACTATCGCCGTTGTTATTACAGGATCTTCTGTATTATCGGCCCAATATGCAGACCGCCACCGAGTGCGAGGTAGTCAGCAGCGCCCAGCCGGTTCTGCGCCGCTTCTTAAAGATTTGGATCAATAATGTTCCGGTTCTGATCATTTTAGCGGCATATCCGTATTTATTATGCAGAACCATGGATGTTGGGAAAACATTCCATTGTCAAGCTGCCATCATTGGGAAGAGTAGTTTACAGAGACCGGCGAAAGAAAACCGGCATGCGTTTTTGATCCTTACGGCGACTACATTCATAACACTGATATGTTGGACCCCAACCAAGATTATCGGGATTCTTAAGGTGTTCGGAGATACTGCGATACCGGACGTGTTACAGATAGTCTTTGGTGATGTGATATACTCCTTGCAGCAAGTTTTGGATCCCATATTGCTTACGTTATCGTTTAAAAGCCTTCGTAAGGCATTTAAATCCAAAGTAGGATTAATATGCCGTCGTGGATAACAATTTCAGACATTTCCTGGTTTTGTTGACTACAGAACGTGCACACTGGTAATAATCATGTACATATTTCATTGCATATTATATTTTAAATAGACACTAGAAGGAAGAAGTACATATGCATATTGCTTTTCTTTGTTGATATACGTTCAGCACCGTTATTTTCGTTAATGTGCTTGTGCACTGCATACAATCATTTCAACATTTCATCACTGTTTTGTACTGGTACGCAATGTTATATTATACTGTACTATAGGAAGGCGATGTATTAACGAGCTTTGCGGGTCGAAATTCTGAATGTCTGTGTGATACTACGGCAGTATGAATTGAAACAGGGAGGTGTACTCATTCCAGTTAACACATCGAAACAGCTGAATAAACTGCAAACGCTTGTTACGGAAACCTTAAGGGATTCAATGTAAACAAGGAAGGCAACTTCACTGATTAAAACTCGCATCCGGACCACTAACAATTCACTATCACTTCCAGCAAAGCCTATGCAATATTTTAACGCTGCCATTATTGAGGGAAACTAGAAAGTCCACGTTAAGAAATATGGAGAGTTTTGTGATGGCCAATAATTCCAGCGAAATTAAGTACGAATGGAACGGTTCCACAACATCACTAGTAATCTTCACCGTCTTGACCTTGCTCATGAACGGATACATTCTCCTTCTATTCGCCATCAAACGCACCTTGCACACCCCGTTCGCAGTGTACCTAATCAGTCTGTTATGCGCCAACATCTTTCAGACGTTCGCGGATCTGCTCAATCTTTTAACCTACACCCGACAGCGCTGGTACTTCACCTCGTTCTTATGCAGTGTGGCCATCTACAGTGAATGGGTGGGCGGGGCCGCTGTTCTGCACAGCCACCTGACTATCACGCTCAATCGCATCTGGGCGTCGACCTTCCCCATCCACTACCGCAACTATCATTCCATTCGTACCGCGGTGTTGTTTTGCCTGCTGATGCTCGGATATTGTCACCTGCTAACTGGGCCGCTACTGCTAATAGACTATCTGTACTACCGCCCCGGGATGGCGAACGCTACGGAGTGCACCATTGCCATGGACGCGCAACCGCAGTATGCCGGGTTCGTGCCAAAGCATATACAACGTTGCTTTTCTTCATGTATTAGAAAAACAGTTTCTTGTGCAAATTATGGCTCGCTTTGCTCGACTAGACAGATTCTCCTCTACTAGAATGACAGAACCAGCTGGAACTACATGTACCGTCGAAACAGCAATATTTTGTAGAACAGTCATGTACTTACTTACTGCAAAATAAATGCCTGGTTGAACGCATATACGGTGCGAACAAACGTTTTTCTGTTTATATTAAGTGTAGGCGATTTATTCGCATTGGGTAAGTTTTTGTTGCTCATGCACTCTGGTAGTCGATTGCCTTGATAAATCTCCACTTTTTCGTCATACAGACAACATCGATCGTACAGCTTAGGACAAAATGGTCGCATACCCAAAATCTCCACATTCAGTACGAATGCAGCGCAGTGCACTGTACGACTGAGTTCAAAATATCCGTTTCGTACAAGTGCACTGCACCGCTTGCGTACAGAATGCTGGGTATGGGGCTATGCGACCATTTAGTCCTACATTGTACTTCTAGAAATACAGAAATAGCAACACTTCGGATGGTATTGCTGTCTCCGTAGACCGTAGTCATGAAGCGTTCGGTATGTCATTTCGGTGATTCTTTTTCGTAGTTTCTCCCTAAAAATGCTTCATACACAAAAAGAAATGTATTTACCGGTTGTGCCATATCTAGGTTCGTAGACGTGTGGGTATACGTCGTTCCGATGCTCGTCATGCTGCTGTCGTATCCGTATTTGCTGTGGAAACGCAAACAGTTAGGGAAAGTCACGGAGAGTCCGGCGGTGACAAACGGCGGGGTTCCCAACGGGAAAGCGACGGCGGACAGTAGTCATGGTTTCCGGGTGTTGACGGCGTTGACGGGTAGTATTGTCATCTGCTGGGCGCCTGAGAAGATCTACTGGATGCTGCTGGCGTTCTGGGGTGTGGATGTAACGGTGCTGAAAGAAGCGGCGAATCTGATGTACTCCGTGCAGACGGTGCTTGATCCGCTGCTGTTTGCCGTCGCCCTGAAGGATCTGAAGGTGGTGATTATAGCGCAATGGCGAACAGCGTTCCTTCTGTGTTACGGGCGCCGCCCACGATAGGATTTCTCAACCAGGCATTCCGTAGCGATGTTTCTGTTCTCCTTGTACGCATAGTTTTCGCAGCGGTGTTGTAGGTACGATGAGGTATTCGGTTATGACAATTTCTGTTGGGATTTCTCATTATGAACGTGCAAGCGGCAAAAATGTGTATCTATATGTGTATCTATGACTATACCTACAGAAGAATTAGAAAATTACAAATTTTCAATCGCATCTGTAAAGTATAAACGCAACGAATATATTTTCTGTTCAGGATTCGAATCTGATTTCAGATCATTTCGGAGGTGGCTCAAAAAGGCTGGAATTTCAGTCCCAGCCAGATTAACAGGATACGCATAACCTGATCCCGAATGACAGATAGTCGAATACTGCTTCAAGAAGAGGCTGTGGGTTTTAGCTCTTTCGTTCTTAAGATAAAGGACGAGCTCACCGCCTAATATACTGAACCGTGACCTAAAGTTGCTTGATACTGATAATCCTAAATCATAGCTGCATAACCTCCCACTTGTTTCCCAAGTAAACATCTAGAAACTCCTTCAAAGCGGTAAATTAAGAGTTTACGTTGAGATGCTCTAACAGCGTCCTTTTAACATTTGCGACCAGAAATGACTCTTAACTCTAACAGCCGCTTTAGTCTTGTGCAGACGGGCCTGGCAAATTCCCTGTACACACTTGCGCGGCTGATATTTCAGAGTCAGATTTTACATTCACGTATGTAGTGGTACAAGCCTTTTGCGCTCCTACTGAGTTTTCTGGAGCAGTTTTACCTGCTCACTTCACACCAAAATGTAGGAAATTAATTTCTCTACAATCTGTTATTCAAAGTGTCCAAGAAAAATTGAGGCAAGCGTTTCAAGGAGAACTTTACCAAAACGATCCAAATTCCAAATCTCTTATTATACTGCCACCATCCTCGTTTGGCAGTACGATGCAGCAAAGCAAAACGGGACTATTTCCTTCAAACGCATTTTAAAATCGTTCCATAAGGTTAGACTTGATGCATTACATATCAGAATGTAGAGAAATTAATTCTCTACATTCCACTCTCTGTCTGATAGTCATAAACTTTCCGCAACGCGGTATAACGAACGCAAAATTAACTCCGGCATTGATGCCCATGCAATCAATGACTCTGAAATATTCTGAGCACATGTGAACTGCAGTGCCCGCATGCACAAGTCTGAACTTCATTAAGTATGATTTCACTACTTTTAAACATTGCTGTCGACTTTGAGTCTCTGGCCCTGACATTGCAAAAATTATCAGTAAGTATGATTTCACTACTTTTAAACATTGCTGTCGATTTTGAGTATCTGGCCTTGACATTGAACACGGGCACGGCTATCGATTGAGTCGGTAAGATCTAAGAAGGTGCATCTCTTTCGTATGCAAGTTACATAACGCGTAAGTACTTCATCACGTATTACGTTGTATATTTTATAACAGTTTGTATACCTACTGTAAAGTGGATTATTATATAATAAGTACGCACTGCGCAGTTTGCCTATGCTTTGGTACCGTGAAAGAAGCGAAGACGAAACAACGTGTTAGCGGCGAACGGGAAATCAGTCAGATAATTTTTTTCTCGTACATCCATACTCGTATATCCATATATTCATATATTCGTTTATTTAACACTCGTGATGATGCCTGTTTGAGCTATGATGCCTGTTTGAGTTTTTATGCGCCGTTAAGGCATAAAGACTGGTTTCGCACCAGCCGAGTTTCAATCGACACATTTTTACTAAAAATGATTCCTCACCATTTGTTCTCAATTTTTTAACAAAAGTAATATAAAAGAAAACACTTTTTGTGAGAAAAATCAAAAACGAAAAGAATGGGAATTTTCAGAAATTTGCAAGATGAAAACTGAAATACGCTGCCCCACCGGCAGTGGTGATCGCTTCGAGCACCGAAAGTCCTTAAATTTTGTTCATTTATAATTTTGAGGTTGAGCGTTTTTTTTTCGATACATCGGCATTTGTCAAACGAGTTTATGTGCCGAAAGGCAGTGAAAATAGGGCGAGTGTTAACCAAAACGGATTTGTTTTTGTGCATTGCTCTTGTTGTGAAAAGTGTAACCTTTTCGAAAAGCTTGCTTTATGTAATCTAATTTTGAGCAAGTATAATAATAACAAGTATAATGTGTTATTATGACTGTTGTTTTCTGAAATTTCATCAATCGCAAAACTTTGTGCGAAATTTAAAAAAAAATAATAATGCCGATGAACTGGTTCCGCTGTAAGCTTGCCCATAGAAGTATTAACAAGAAAGTTAAAATTGCATTGTGAACGAGAACACTCAATATTACTGTATAGAAGAGTATCAAATACCAAAATTTAATAAGATAAGGTAAATTAGGCTGTCACAGGATGTCAGAATTGCAGTGTATCACGGAACGTGCGTCTTCTACAGGATACAGGTTTCGGGATTACAGTACTCGCCACGTACAGCTGGCTGTTATGGTTTTTGCAAGGTAATCTACGTGATTAAAACTGCCAATGCGCTCGCGCAAAGTGCCTAGTTTAAAACATCAAAAAAGCAGGCTCTACGTTGACGAGTAATTATGATCCTGTTGTTAGCTGTAATAATTACTTCCATAGAAATTTCCTGGATTCTACGGATGCTAAATCACGTCTTATGCTCATGGATGTGTAACTGATGTGTTTACTCCTTTCGGAAGCACAAATTGGTCACACGATACAGACACAAGAAAATTAGCGCTATTAGCCGCAAGCGTTCAGCCAGTCAATTGTGTACTCTGTAAATGAGCACAAACCGCACGCAAACCGCACATGCAGTTTGCTATTGTGCGATATGCTTTAAGGGAAATGGCCCGGTACATGGTATCAAAACTGGGATACATACACTAAAACTTTCGCTTTCGCGCACTCCAAATTACTTTTTTGTGATACTTTATGTCATTCTAAAGCTAAATGATTTGTAAACATTGTTCTGAAAACCGTTTGCGCACGCAACATCCGGTTAAAGGAATATGGCGTACTAAAATGGGCAAAAAGTTTAAAGGCATTGTTGTGTACCAAAAGTCTGGTTATTACCCGATCTTCTTCTAACTTTGCTGTAAAAGACTCAAGGTTATCAAGTCGAAAGTGAACCAATCCCAGATCCATAGCATTTTTTTCCGATTTTAAAATGAATTTCCAAAATTTACGAATTATATCCATGCACCATGCGTGTCGCAGTGGCCATATGTCAACCAGCTTCTGAAAAAAGATGAGACAGGTAGGCTAGGGATGAACCTAATACAAGTACATACTCATAACCTTTCTCAACTTATCATGCTCATACTCACAATCAAAACTCCATTCTCATACTGACTTTCAAAACCATACTCGGTCCTACCGGTGAATATAATTACTTCTGCTCCTAATCGTAATTCATACCAGTATTTAGGCTACTGTAGTACCTGTTATCCGTCTTTAAATTTTGCTGATCTAAGTATCTAATCCTAAGCTACATCTGCGGATTTAATTTCTACATAGAAACTGAGTGATAATAAAAATGTCAATGATTCTGCCGGGAAATTGATGGAATAAATTTTACCTACGGCAGGTAAAGTACAGAGTTCGTGATAAAGTACAGAACGCTTATTAATTTCGCTCTTCTGTATCTTGTGATGCCCTTTGACTGCAACATAACAACACCAGAAATACGAGGTGTAGTTTTGCTGTTTCCCTGGATTCGTGTGTGAAAATGCGTATACACAAACCGTATTTGCATACTGTAAAGTAACAACATTCAAAAAATAACAGCAGGTTTAACGTTACACCCTTACAATGCAAAACTGCAAAGTCACATATTATAAGATCGAGTTCAAGAAATTCAATTGTATGTTTTGTTCTTCTTGCGCCAGCTGCTCGGAGGTTAGGATGCCGTCCAATACCACAGCCAACAATCTCGATTTAAGCGGCTCGGCTGCGCCGGCAGCCGTTTCTGCTGCGGTAAAGCTGCTGTCCAACGGATACATTTTACCGCTATGGCGCTTAATGACAAGCCGAAACTTGGTGTTTATATAATGAATCTGTTATACGCCAATATCTTTGTAAGACTGGAGGATCCTCTAATCGTTATGGAATTTCTACAGCAGCGCTGAATACTTTACATCCATACTGTGCAATCTGCGATTATGTCTGGAGCAAATCGGCAGTGCGATGATAACGCTAATGCTCTGTTTACTGATGTTGCTACAACGTAGGACAAAATGGTCGCACACTCACATATCCACATTCCGTACGCATGCAGCGCAGTGCACTGTACGACTATATTGAAAAGGTCGATTTGCTTGCTAACTGATGTTAAATTCAGAGTCAGCTCACGCCAGAGTCAGACGGAGCTGTCATCTGTCAGATCTGCTTGTGCTTTCGCTCAGCCCGTTGGCACACGGGCGCTTTTTCACTCTGCAACGTCGGGCTGCTCTAATGGTACAAATTCTCGAATCATTTGTAAGTCCTCTCCTGCCGACCTCTCCAGATGCGTTTGTTGATGTTAGTTTATCGCTGCTATTTAGTTCCTTGACGCATATCTGACCTCTCCAATCTCCTCTTGACAGTCTATCCAAAAATTCTATTGCCAGCGCGCTCCTCTTCCACACAGAGCACACCGGTACCTGTACATCAACCCGACAAATCTCCGGCAAGTCTTTCAATGTCATGCAAACCGCCAAATAATCCATTAGATCCGAATAACCAAATAGTCGATTACTTCCCTGACTCACGTCGTAAAACACTCTGGCAAGGGCGGCAGGTAATGTTTTCAGAATTGAATTACTAGCAAACTACTGAGTACTGGCCAACATTTTTCGATTTGGACTTCCTACACGTTAAATTTTTTAGGGTACCTTTTTATTAGTATCTACAGTGCCCGCTGTAATCCACGGTATTCGGTACGTATCCCCCATGTATTCTCCTAATTTTGTGAAGTTGTTTTGTCATTGCCGTATGATTTATCTCACCGTATCTCGGCAGTATCTCTTAGTTTTACGTATCCACATGTCACATGTAGGTATCTCGACAAGAAACCTATCTGTAAGACAAGTAAACATAAGACAACCTATGTATGAAATAACATAAGTAACCTAAGAAGGCATGAGAAAGCATAGGAAAACCTAAGAGCCATAAGAAAACATAACATAAGAAAGCATACAAAATCTCAGGAACTCGGGATAATTAACGGTAGATGGAGAAAACGCGAGGGATATTGTGGAATAGGCCATAGGGTAAGTAAAGAGACTGACCACATTATTAACATTATTCGCAGTACTTGCAGTAAGTACTGTAGCGGCGGTTTCAAGTTAGACCACAGAGTGTGTTTACCGGAAAAATGCGCACTGGATACACCCACGCTGCACGGGAAAAATTCACGACACAAATCCCATTTTACATTTTCTTATTTCTGATAGCAAATTTCCACGTAATTTTAACTACTTTTCACCAAAAATTTTTAAAAATCGGAGCTCTGAAAATCATCGCCTTTTTGCGCCCATCCTGTAAGCTTATTCACCAATGCTGACCAAAAACCGTCTCCCCCGTGCAGGGGCCCCCCAAAAACCACAACAAACCAACATGGTCATCAGAGCTCTGCTTTGTATACATTACTTTTCAGCCTTCTGTAATACAGATTCTAGCTGATTTTTCATTTCAAGATATTATTAATTAATTAAATGAATTATTAAAACATGAACGTTGCTCAACAGCTCAAGGAACTCTGATTTTGATTTGCTGGTAAAATATCGTGAATTTTGCCCGTGCAGCGTGGGTATATCCAGTGCGCATTTTTCCGGTAAACAAACTCTGTGGTCTAACTTGAAACCGCCGCTACAGTAATGTTTGCATATGTATGGCTTTCGAATGCCAAAGTGGGCGAGTTAGCAGCTGCTAACGTGGTGTTTTATTGGATGTAATTGCAGCTACCTAATGAAAAACGACCCTGTTTTAAAAGTTGAGCTGCCAACGTAGATCGGTAAAATAGCGGTTAGTACCAATATAATACCGATACTTCTTCGGCTCATTCCATAATCAAACGATGCGAAATAAAAATTTTTAATGTAGCATGATACAACAAAATGGTGCTTTTGCATGGCAGTGCCAATTACGTAACATTCTTCCGAGGCCTTTTTAAATAACGCTGGCGACATAATCGTCAAACTGTGCCACATAAAAGTTGCCCGCGATGGGTTGGCCCAAATTATGCTGCTTGGCAAAATCCCGAATGGGGAATTTGCGGCGATTCTCAGCCAGATCCGGATTGTCCACAGTGATGGAGCCGGTCTGACGGAACACCATAAACGCATAGCGATGCAGACCTACAATAAATCAGCCCATTATAACCACTTTTTGATAGAAAAGTGCAGTTTTGCTATGGCAGAAACATGAACGAATCATTTACCTGAATTCTGGCGTGGCCGGCTTCCACGGTATTCCGTGATAGTTTGGCCGGCCTGAATATTACCTCCCGGAATGTTCACTACCAGCCAGTGGTTAATCGGTCCGACTTCCGGGTTCTGTCGATTGGGTGCGTCCGGATCTGTAAAATATTTATCAGGTACAAACATGTTTTGTTTAGGAAATAACGGAAATCCTTCGTGTTTAGCATGTGCTGCTCGTAGACAACATTCAACATTCTTTATGACGTACCGGACATGTGCAGCGTGTACAGTTCGCCATCTTTGGCGTTCCATGTGACGGTCGGCTGGTCTTTGACTTGTCGCGGCGTCAGTTCGTTGCCGAATTCCGGTGCCACGCCAGACGGATAAGAAACCTGCAGAATCCAATTTTCGGGCTCCGTACGATTGTCGTACAGCTACTTATCGCTATAATAATCCTAATTGTTCGTTATTTAAAGCAAAGAAGGTGAATGCAGTGCGAATACGTCACACTGCGTATGGCACAAAGTCTGGAGAACCGTGCAAAAAATGGTACAATTCAAGTCGTTTGAACCACATATTACACGCTATTTAATTTGTGACGCTAAAGATTACGCCGTACCTTAAGAGCCTCGCCGGGTGGACTATCCAAAATATCTGGAACAAGGCCGCTTTCCTCGAATTTCTTCCCTGCATCTTGGTGCGCCATGGTTTTAGAATTAGACTTAAAGGCTGATAAGAACAGGTATACCAACGTAACGTGATACCGATAATTTTTACAGACGCTACGGTTAGTGCGGAATGCAGTCAATCGATGTGGTTTATCTCTTAGACTCTACAAGTAGATGTTGTTGCCGAGCCGGTATTTTTCATGTGCGCATTGCGGTGGTCGTACCATTGATTGTAGATGACTGTGCAGAATACCTGTTCTTTATACCGACAGCTGATAAGTACAGTATGACTGGCAAATTTACCGTATGACGATTTAACGGTATCATTGCGTGCATGTGCTGTGTGCATACAGAATATACTTGTACTGATCAAATGTCATTAAACGTGTTTTAATTTTTAAAATTCTGTTGGGCACCGATAGAAGAAAGTGTTCTGACTGAAACAGCATATAGTGTGCAATACTGCAAACCGGTTAGTTTTATATGCTGTAGACTGTGTCGTGCGGAGTCGTGCGGAGTACTATGTAGAATTATTATTTTATTGGAGGTGAACCACATACGTACCATGATTACAGTACTTCATCGCTAGCTAATGCAGCCTCTAGAAATGTCAGTGTTATTAGATTAAT
Organism: Paramacrobiotus metropolitanus; assembly: GCF_019649055.1. Lineage (NCBI taxonomy): Eukaryota > Metazoa > Tardigrada > Eutardigrada > Parachela > Macrobiotidae > Paramacrobiotus > Paramacrobiotus metropolitanus. The sequence goes on along the minus strand of NW_026570448.1, from coordinate 74,021 downwards.
TCAGAGAACCTCATCAATTTGGTAGCTTTTTCGGCTACGTCGATTTAAAACGGCAACGGTTGAAGTGAAATACAGAAACTTTTACTGAAGCCGATAAGCCTTCACAAAGATCACAGAAAGCCACAACATGCGAGGATGGCCAATATAAATAGGATGTTTTTTGGTAATGCATGTAAAGCATGTACAGCATCGTGTATAAGGCAAGCCGCAGTGACGTTACGTTATTCCGACCGCTCCAATTCTTGGAAACATAAAGAGCCTTTTATGTACAGCAACCATAATTGTGATGTCTGTCGAGACAACCAGGAAGTAAGCATGTACACAGGGCAATTGTCTACACTAACAACGGCAGCATCGAACCGGCACCGCAATCAATACTTTCCCGTTCCCTTCCTGGCAAGAGATTTCCCACAACAAGGCGCTTTGTCTAACCCCACGCTTCGCAGAATCGCTTCGCGCAAGTCCCGCATAGTAATGGCAAACAACAGCGGATCTAGAATTCCCTGTAGTGAGTACAGCACGTCACCGATCTCCTTCAGTTCTGGCAGATCCTTATCGAAGAATGCCGTGAGAATCCCGTTGATTTTCGTCGGCGTCCAGCAGAGGAAGATACTCAAGGTCAACGCCGTCAGCACCCAGAAACCGTGCCGCCCATCCTTGACCTTTCGCTTCCCTCCGCCCTCTTCAGTGTTGGACGCTGCGTGGAGGGTGGTGGATCCCTGCCCTAGTGTTGAAATTAAAACATGCCAAATTTAAAACGTCAAAGGTCAAACCAAATGCATTCGAAAATGGAACGGACTCCCGCGTTTTTGAATAATTTGAAATGGAAAAAAAATTGTAAATATGTATAAGAAATTCTGATGAAACAGTTACTTCAAGCGAAATCACATAAGTTCGAGTAACAAAAAAAGAACATTCGTCAGAATCTTGTAACTACTCGTAAACACGTGATCGTTTAGTTTAACCATTTAAACCTAACAAGCCAAAAAATTGCTCTTGTAAAATATTTTTTGGAAGTACTATAAAATGCTATTTTATTCGCTTTCTTTTAAACCAAATTTTATTTCAAGCCCTTTGGAGATGACTTAAAAATTTTGAAACTCGACCCTACCTTGGCCCACGCAAACCTTGGCGCGTTGGCGCCGTTTCCAGTATAAAAACGGATATGACAAAAAGATCAAAAACACTGGTGCATCGTACACCCAAATCTCCAAGAATTTCGCATATCCCGGCTGCTGGTCACTAACCACAGAGCACTCCGTAGTGTTCTCCATATTCGGTCGGTTATAGAAGTAGTCAATAACCAACAACGGACCCGGCAATAAGTGGCTGTATCCCCACATTAAAATACACAACAATCCCGCCATTTTAAACGTGTGATAATTGCGGTAGGAGATGGGAAAGGTGGACGCCCACACTCTGTTTAACGTGATCAGCAGATGCGCGTGCAGGACCCCGGCGCTGCCCACCCAATCGCTGTAGATGACCACGTTACAGGCTAAGGAAGTGAAGGACCAGCGCAGTTCCACGGCGTTCATGACGCGGAATGGATCGGGTAGGGTGAGGAAGATGTTGGCGCTGAGGAGATTGATGAGGTAGAGATTGAACGGGGTCCGCAGGTTGTCGTGGCGGATCAGCAGGTACAGGACGTAGGCGTTGATGATTAAGGTCACGGCGGAGAAGACGGCTTGGGAGGTGGCGGTGCCGTTCCATTGCAGTTCGGTCACGTTGGACGAATTGGACATTGCTGCAACTACACGATGTAGGACTGAAAAAGTAGAAATGGCCAACCGATCTGCGGTTCAAAAACTGAATAATAGCAGCAACACAGCCGATGCACACAAATTTCCAACAGTACAAAGTTCCAGCAGAGCTGAGAGCAGAGCCAGAGCTGCAGAGGTATACGCTGGCCTGCGCAGTATGCGTTACAACGAAGCACGATTGTGACTTTTGCTCCTATATGTTTAGCTGGTTCCAGTGTGCATTAATGCGCTGATCGGCGTTGATAGTGAACTGTGTGACGTGTTTTGTCGGATAATGGGATCTCAGAGGACGGAGAGGAGCAATAAAATGCAATGTTATTGGTATTTACTACCGTGCAGTAGATGCTGTACAATATAATTGTTGTAGCTGTCTCTGCTATTAATAGTGAGTTTCTCCCACTATGGTACAGCGGCCTTGAACCGTGACAGATGACGAAGCTGTGTACAATCTGGAACATGATCTGACCATGCAGCCATAAATCTGCTGATCAAAGGGAGGTATTCCAGTGTCTGTCGTCAATGTTCAGGAGGGAATAGGGTCAACAGTAGGTATCTGCGTAGTTATTCCGTAGGAACATTCTGGAGTTGGAAATCCGCCTATTGCTTACTTCTACGTTACGTCCGTGCAAGTACAGTCTGTCGTACTAGCGCTGATGTTCTGGTCCAGAAAATGTGTTACAGAATGTTTGCATCCGAAATGCGTTGAATTCGCGAAATATTCCGATAAAATATTTAAGGGTGCCTTGTGTACTATGACATTGTCGAAGAAAAGGTGTTGAATTTTATTTACAGTAGTACGATCATAATCGCTACTTAGTACTCGTAATCATAAGTACATATGCGGTAAAATTATACGTACATACATACGTACAATGCTTACATACATACGTACAATTATACGTACAATGCTTACTTACACAGTATGACGCTTTGACGACTAATAAAACGCTGTTATACGACGGTTCAATCCTGTTATGACTGCACAATGCTGTTACCGGACAATACTACACAATACTCGCGTACTACAACAAGTGCGGTCTAATTCCGTAGTACGCCTCCGCGCGCATGGCATTAGTGCCATATCTACTCTGTATGTGATTAAACGACTAATATAACAAAGTCATTAATTTTGCCGTTTCTCGAATCTTTCTAGTAAGCGGGTTAGCACAACAGTCACAACCATGTCAATAACCTTTGACAGTTTTTTTGGTCAAGATGGTGCCTAAGGCTGGGAAAGAGCGCGTTAAAGAAACCATGTAGTTACACGTTGCTATTTTCGTTGGAAAACAAGCTGAACAGCAAGACAACACGGTCTTAACCAATGTACAATGATTTACTGCACAACATAACACTATATCAATATAACTGAACAACAATCTAAGAACTGCCTTACCAGCACTTTGCCCCCTCTGCTCCCTGTAACCAGATTGGAAAACCTCCTAAGAATTAATACATCATGGCCGAGTGGAGTAAGAAGTTATCCGTTGTACCGGTTATTAGCAGTGCAGTATTATCGCTGATCCTTACGGTGCAATGTCAAGCTCCCACCAGCTCGGGGAATTCTGCAGGTAGCGTTCAGCTGCTATCTTTTCTAAATAATACAGTTCCTATCAACCTATACGAGTACCATGTGTATCCTATGCATATGTAAATGCAATACGGTTACGCTTAATCATTTGGCAGAGGTTTATTAAACCCACGTTCCCGTAAACGTAGGTTACATCCCGACGTGCCCGCCGGATTCCAAACCCGTCTGCCTGACCATCCGCGCCTGGTGTGATCCGCGCTTCGACCAGTGTCCCGGTGTGCCAGCCGCCCAGTGTGTCGTTAACTGCGATAACTGCGGTATTAAATGGTACCTGAACGGACAGGATGTTTCCGCGCAGTGCCAGGCCAATACTACCGTCACCACTGCCCTTCCCACCACTACCACTCTTCTTCCCACCACTGTCTGTCCACCGGAGAACAGTTGCCCCGCTGGGACACCGGTTGTCCAGTGTTTTGTGGAGCCGTGCCGCGGGAAGACGTGTGCAAAGAACTCCTACGCGACGTGTTGTAATAACTACTGTGGAGGGTGTAACGCGTATTTTTATGATAATACCGGCAAGAATGTTACTGCAACTTGTTAAGGGCCGGTGAATTTCAAATGGTTTAGGTGTATCGTGTTATCTTGTGCATCTCTGAAGCATTTATAGCGGTGAAGATCTATAGAAGTATTGTAATTTTCAAACTGTACGACAGCTTTTTTGGCAGATCAGTTTTCCAGTAAGAAAACGTAATTTCGTTAGCTGTATTTATGACTTTCCATCCCGATCAGCATTTACTTTTGATGTTACTACATCGAACATTCTCCTGTTGACGCTCATCTCTTTTTTTACACCTTTTGTTATTTTTAATTTGCCAAATCTCAGCAACCGGAATTCTATGTATAAAATTTGTTATTACTTCAAAAACTACTTAAGAAATCAGGCTATAATTTTTGTTTGATACTGATTGTACATCCTGCGAAAGCAAGCACAGAAGAAAAACTTTTGTTTACAAGCGCAAGTACAGGTATATTTGTACAATGTATGTACAGACCATAGTCACATAGGCACTTTACCAATTGATTCAACGTAGCATTTCAGATATACAAATTCAGTAATTCTGAAGACAAAATGATTTTCATTTTCTTAAATCGGCAAGTCATTTTAAATACAGGTACTGGTAATTTGGAAATCATGTTATCGGCGAATAAAGTTTTGAGTCAGCAGTTTAGGCGTTTTGGGATCTGGTACTAATTGTCTATGCCGTTTAGGATGGTCAGGTTTTATATTGCTTCGCTTTTAGTTTTTTCTACGAGTATATAGTCGACCGGGACTTCCACAAATTCGCCTGAGGAGGTCATGATGCAGCCCTTTCCCAGTGCGTTCTGGCAAAACATGGGGATATCACCGGGTGCGATTCGTTATATTCCCTGGATTAAATAAACCTCCATTAATTATGTACTGCGCGCGCTTCTTGTATTCGTATTCTGATGTAATTACCTTTCTGTAAACCGCATGCAGTTTGCGTAATTAACTTACCGAAAGCGCCAGGAAGGCGGCCAGCAGAGGCAATGTTACGAAGTTGTTCATAATGCCAGATGTGGAATAGAGAAAACGTTCCAAAAAAATCAAATGATGTCGATCAAGAAGTGATTGTTTTGAAGATGTATTTTACCCAACGCAAAGAAACGACTTTATAGGAATGGCTGCGAGACAACGCTTGCGTTTTCTGCCGATCTGAGCTCTCCAAACCTTGGCGAAAATAATGCTGACTTTTGGAGGCATTCATGGAATTTGCTTAAGTAATAGTTTTCCAGAAATCGAAGCTTGGAAACTGTAAGTGTTTTCCAAACATCGGATGGGCCCTGCACGTAGGAATAGGTAACAAAATTGCATTGGCAGCTGACAAGAACTCATCGTGGGCGCATGTACTCGTACGTTGCACAGTAATGACATGCTATGCGGAAGTCGTACTACGACTACCGCACTAGATGACCAAACTTTACTCAATCGACAAAGTGGGAAAATAAGAAAGATAAATGTTTTCTTCTGTCAAAGTTCTACTTACCAAACTGCTACCTATTCCTACGTGCACGAGTGATTTCTGGAAGATGTAATTATCCAGAGTTATTAAAAGGGATGTGACTTCCTGTGGGTACACGCTAATGCTTCCGCTACGAGAAGACACCAAATACAGTATCTCTGATTCAGGATGTTATTATTTAACTGCAATTTTTAAGATTTTCCAGTCAAGACTAATTAATTGCACACCCAAGTTCACGAGAGATAAAACCGCTTTTAACATGGGATCATTCTAGCGCTAGTGAGTCATGAATTATCCACCAATTAGCGACAACAGAAGTAATCGTAAACTCGTACAAAAGTCAGCATGTACGACACTTCCTACTATCCTAGCGTCAGTAACCTTCAATTTGAAATTAAAGCATACCCACACATACGTATGGCGCTACCGACTTCGATTCGGTAATGGGTATCAACAAAGCGCCGAAGTTTTAGCTTTTCTTGTTCTTCTTTTTATTTTTGTATTGGAATTGATTAAAACGATTTCATTTTTTATTGTCAATATTTGACGAAAGCAAAGCGAAGGTGATGCCTCCGAAAACGGGACTATTGTCGGTTACGCAATAATCATTTTTACAACTGATAAGCAATGCACTGATCTGGCTGGTAAAAGAAAAAAAAGAAGATCGGGTAATAACCAGACTTTTGGTACACAACAATGCATTAAACTTTTCGCCCAATTTGATTCGCCATATCTCGACAACCGGATGTTGCGCGGGCAAATGGTTTTCGGAACAATGATAAAAATCATTTAGCTGTAGAATGACGTAAAGTATCACAAAAAAAGTGATTCGAAGTGCGCGAAAGCGAAAGTTTTAGTGTATGTATCCCATTTCTGACACCATGTACCGGGCCGTTTTCCTTAAGCGTGGAATAATAACCAAAATCGTTAGTATTATCAAGCGTGCATTGCCTTTAATTATGGTGAGACTAATACACTGTTTCAAGAAAGCCGCACATCTGTTTCCCAAGACCTTCCACTTATCAGCCGCCCAAAAAAGCTGACCATCTTTCTTGCAGCCTGCCCACGAATTTCCAGTGGTTTTGGTAATAATGATTTTAGAATTTAAAAAAAAGCCGTATAGTGTATCACTTATGGAGATACCGGTTCAAAAAAAAGGTAGTGTCTTGATTTATCAGGCGCGGTTTAATATCTTGATTAATTTATGTACGCCGTCCTTAGACATAATTTTCACTTTATCACATGCCTATATTATTCCACTCTATAAAACTTTGAAAAACACAGACGCCGACCGGCTCACGTTTTGAAGATACGAACAGAGTACATTTTTTCGGCTTTGGACAGATGTTATTTGTTTGTTTCTCAACCGGGTTTTGTTCACTTTCTTGTGCCTTTCTTTTTCCCATGGTCCATATTCCCCGTAATGCTATGGCTGAATTTCTGTTTAGTTCTTCAACTGCTTCACTACATACTGCCACTCTTTTCTTCAAATATTAACACTGATTTGCTAAATAAATGCGCACGGACCGTGTTAAACGTGTAATAAACTTTAATTGCTTACAAAGGTCCGGTGGATGCAGTTCCTTGTTTACTGGGTGCTTTTCACAGATTCCCACGGCGAGTATGATAGATACGACGATGAACCACGATATTTTCCCTTGTATGCGACCTACCGGACATTACTACGCGGGTCGGCGGTTACATTAACGGGGCGGTTACGACGGGGCAATCCAACATACCGGCCAGAAATCCCCAGAATCCGCTGATCCTGATTACTACATAAGTAAGCGCCTTTACGGATCAGATCCCCCGGGACGAGGACACCTGCCCGTGTTAGGTTATGGTGCGACGGGCGGAATCAATCTGCAGCGACCACTGTGCGGATCACTAACGGACAGGACGTTACTCGCTAGTGTCGCCCTCGGTCCGGATATCGGTAACTATTAGTACAGCCAGCGCGTTCTCTCCCGTCTAGAATTACTTTCCTAATATGGCTAATAATAAGCTGCATAACCTGCAGTCTTATACGGTGTCCAAGCGTCTTGTTACCGCTAAAAAGAGAAACGGTGAAAAATGGTATGGAGCCGAAAATTTGCTGATCCAAGTAAAATATTTCGATGTTTACCTCAATGTTCGAGTGGGAATGCATATAGAGCCAATAAAACATATCCGGGTACCTGATATACAGGCGCAATATGAAATTTAGATCCGCCTATTGTGCAGAGCATTACTTCCATTCTACGCTGCTTTTCTGGCCGTATACGTATTTAATGCTGAGTTTCTAGCTGATAAGCTCATGTACAGTACTAGAATCTTTATGTCTATTACAGAATCTTTATGTCTGCGTACGTTGAATTTGCGAAATAGTACGATAACGATGCGGTTTGTATTTCGTATAACAATAATAAGTGTCCAAGAAAAGTTTTAAATCTTATTGAGGACACAATCATACAGGTACGCGTACGCAACAATATGCTGCTACTTACACACCGGTTTTCTTCTTTTAACGTTGTTGCACAATACCTCGCAATCAAACAAGTGCAATAACTTACACTGCTACTTACACACCTACTTACACACCTGCTACTTACTGCTGCTACTTACACACCGGTTTTCTTCTTTTAACGTTGTTGCACAATACCTCGCAATCAAACAAGTGCAATAACTTGCTATTCCGTACTACCTTGTACATGATGGTTAGCGCCTTATTTGTGTGTTTAAACAAGTAATGTACTGTGAGGCGAGAAGCGGCTCACGTAAAGCGACAAAATCTTTCAAAGGATTTCAACTTATTGCGCCGTGGTGCAGTGGTACTGCCTACGCGGATCTAACGACGTAGCCGGGGTTCGATTCCCCCATCGGCGCCTTTTTCAGCCGTTTCTCGGTTTCCCTCGGATTGCGCCCTGCTTAGATGGTAGCAGATCAAGGTTCGGTACGTCCACTTCGCCTATGAGACCAGTGTGCTAACCTCGAACGGGAGGAACAGAGCAAAAACGAATAAAATGATAAAATGAATAGAGGATGCGGTGAGCCGGAGCCGCCGCTTGAAGGATCGCTTAGTCTCGCTACGAGGACGTAGCGAAAGCTGCAAAGGGGGTGTGAGGCGAGAAGCGGCTCACGTAAAGCGACAAAATCTTTCAAAGGATTTCAACTTATTGCGCCGTGGTGCAGTGGTACTGCCTACGCGGATCTAACGACGTAGCCGGGGTTCGATTCCCCCATCGGCGCCTTTTTCAGCCGTTTCTCGGTTTCCCTCGGATTGCGCCCTGCTTAGAGTACAGTACTAGCATAAAATTTGCCGTACTCTCGTATCTTTCAAGTAAACGACGGCTTAACAAAACAACGATGTCAATAACCCTTTACAATTTTTTCACTGTTTTTTTACTGAAGAATGTACCTAAGGCTGCCAAAGAACGCGTAAAAATCCATGCAGTAAACGTGGCTATGTTCGGCTGATAACCCACTGCAATTTTCCAGCGAGCTGCGTACAACATATCAGTGCAATTTTGCTACAACATAAAATTGTTCAACCAGAATTTTTGCCATTGTTGCTCCTCGTAGCCAGATTTTAAAAGTCCTAACAATAAAGATTATTATAATATGCCCGGGAGGAATAAAGCGTTATCCATTGTCCTGGGTATTACCGCTATAGTGCTATCACTGCCCAGTGCAATTTCTAGAAACGAAATCAAGCCCGATCGGGGCACGAAACATTCTGGCCTATCCGGAACATTTTCTGTTCCAGGATAATGGCATTTCCGGGCCAACGTATTGTGGGCCAGATCTGGTTCAGTTTCGTGGGAAGAACTTGCCCAGCGTGGTGCTGAAATATTCTGGCCCAGAAAATCGTAGTTCTGGCCCACAAATAAAGTTTTTTTTATCTGGGTGTTTTAATTCAGGTAGCCAACAAAATCTAGCGATGTCAGCTACAGAATTCCTATTGATTCAGAAGCCATGATAATTGACCGGCAGTATGTAAGCACATGTATGCAATGTTCATATTGTATTACGTACGTATAATGTCGTATATCCGGTCCGAATAGAGCCCAATAATAATAAGAAATAATAATATTATTACTTAATATTACGGCGCTCTATTATGAATTATTATTACATTATAACAAAATATACTAATAATTCATAACTGCTTTAAACTGACACAACGCGCTGCAGTCACTGCATATAATAATATCTATATTATATTATTTAAAAGGAATTTATGAGCATGGTTCCATAAATCCAAAGTTAAAAACTATTACTGCATCAACAAAATTAATCATGCAAGCAATTAAAGAAATATTATTGTAAATTGTAATACAATTTACTGAAACAATTTGCTGGACGATTTGGAAACTGCCAGCCGGGGTAGTTCGCTTTTCCCGCGCTTGGAGGCGGTACTATCGTTGCTCTAGCTGCACCATACTGTACTTATTGCACATCACTGTCTAAGTGCTGACAGTGTTGGTTTCTGGCAATTGCAAACTTTTAAACAATAATTATTGCTCTCCTTCTACTTTGATTTTATCTTATCCTTTGTTCAAGTTCTACTTAACTGTTGTAATCACGAAGGCATTTTTCTGCATATTAAACTTGTTACGACTGCTTTTGGGACTTGGTTGAGAGCACTGTTTTTGCGCTGTAATTTCGTGCAGTTCAGCCTTCGCTGTTCCAACGGTTCGTGGAGTTTGCCAGCTCTCGACTTGCGTCAGTTGTCTGATCGTCAAAACCCTTTTTTCCACTGAGAAACCGCCTTGTCGAAACCTTCCACGGCTCAGGATCAAGCAAAAATGTTCCGAAAGATGTGGAAATTGATAGAAATTTGAAAACAGGATGATCCCGTGCAGGTGCGTGCGTAGCGTTAAAAGTAATTTGAATACAGTAATATTATCAGTATATGCAAACAAGCAGAAATACTCGTATAGTTTATTTGCACTGGGAAACTATTTATACTGATGAGACACGTAACTGTTTATACTAAATACTGATGGGAACTATTTACACTAAATTTATTCTGATGGGACACGCAACTACAACGCGTATTAAACTACATACTACTGTTGTTCTATTTTTTAAATAATTTATTATTGTCGCACCTTATTGTAGATAATTTACTTCGCGTGTGTGTGAATTGCAGTTTGTGGAAAAAAACCTGATTGTTTGTAGTCCATTTTTGTTATTTTCAAACTGCAATAAATTATTGATTTAAAGTGTTAAAATTATTATTTTTATTGACTAATGAGTGGATTAACAAGTAAAATATTTAATTGCAGGATTTTTCGCAGAAATTCCCCATTTCCCGATGAACATTATTCAAGAACGCCTGCCCACAGCCAGCACGCGCATGAACCCACTGAAGCTGCCGAATATTTCCAACAAGAAGTTGCGAGAGAAGCTGTATGCCATCGGGTCGGACTGTCGGAGGCGCCTTCGAACAGAGCTGATGTGAATGCTAATTACGAAATTATTGAGCCGAAATACTGAGAAATGATTGTACACATACATATACGCTGTGCATCTTGTTTTTACATGTTTATGACGTGATTAAAGCAGCTTTGTGATCACTGCATGTGATGCGCTACATGCTCATTATGTTATATAAATATTAATAAAGCCTGCTAATTGTATATCACTTAATAATAAAGCTTCTAAGTCGTGTTAAGGCGTTGGTTTAAGTAAATATAAAATAAAAAAGCTACTGTAAATCAAAGTCAATTAATGTCTGGACTGGGCCTGAATGCTGTTACATATCGTGTTTGGATAGGCCCAGGCGGAACCAGAACTTGCTCAGAGTGGGTCTACAAATAGGCCTTCCGCCCGTTTGCCGGTAGGCCTGAGCTCTCTGGCCCGCACAATGGCACCTCGGACTTGGTTTCTGGTCCCGAACAGGGGAGTTTGACAGGCCCAAACAACCCCTGTTCGGGTTACAGATTTGCACTGGGTGATCTTAATGGTGCAATGTCAAGCTCTCGTACAACTAGGTAATTCTGCAGATAGCGTTTAGTTGTCTTGTTTTCGGAATAATTAATACAGCATACAGCTTGTGATCAGTAGACGAGCCTTTGTGTGTACCCTATGTATACTGTACTTGCATCACGTTGCGCTAAAACTAATTATTAAGCCCACGGTCCCTTAACGTACTAGGCAACTGCCCTCCGGATCCCGGACCCCTCTGCGTGCAATTTGGACCCTTGTGTGGTTCGCACGTCCAGTGTCCCGGTGTGCCAACGGCGGAGTGTGTTGCTGACTGCGATTGCTGCGGTTTTAAATTTTACCTGCACGGACAGGATGTCTCCTCGCAGTGCTGGGTTAATGCCACCGTCACCAGTACCGCGATTCCCACTACAGTTTGCCCACCGGGGAATAGTTGCCCTGCTGGGACGCCGGTTGTCCAGTGTTTCGAAGAGCCGTGCCGTGGGAAGACGTGCGCCAATAACTCCTACGCGACGTGCTGTAATAACTACTGCGGAGGCTGTAATGCGTACTTTTATGATAATACCGGAAGGAATGTTACTGCTTCATGTTAAGTACCGGTGCATTTCACATTGCCTACGTGTAAAGTGTTGCCTTCGTGCATATTTGATGCTTTCATAACGGCAAAGACTTACATTATGATTTGAAACTGTATGTCCTTTTTGGACAAATTAATTTTCAGGTAATAAAACGCGACGTTGGTGGCTAGTTGTGCAAAATGCCTCGCCGCATCGAGTTTCGTCAAATGCGATTATTTTTGTGTACGCCGTCTTTATTCCTAATTTATATTACTTCAAATTTTACCATATGCCTACATATCATTTTAATCTACTTTGATAAACAAAAACGCCGGCTTACGCTTTGTACGCTACGTAAAAAACCGCTCGCTGCCGAACACTTCTTGCTTCTTTATAAACCGTGGCCTAATGGATTTTGGTCACTCAGTTACGTCTCTCGTCTTCCAGTGGTTCTTACTTCCGGTATATGCAATGAATGAATTCCTGTGTAATTTGTTTAACTGCTTTAACTGTTAACGTTGATTGATTTGTTACACTGCGACGCCAAACGCTACCACAAGTCGACAATACCCGGTTTACTTCCATAACTAAGTAGTACACAACAACACTGCGCAGCAACACAACGGTTTCCTTCTTTTACACAACGGTTACTTCTATAGTTATTCTATTACTACTGTACTTGGAATAATCGTACTGAAACGAAATTTATTGTGGTTTAATTCTGTGTTTGCGTACTACAATGGACTTAATAAATGTGGTTACACTTAAAGGCGATAGCGCTATGTGTACGGGTGGCTAAGTGTAACCACATTTATGAAGTCCACTGTACATACTACTCTAGTATTTTATTCCAAAATTAGTGCCAGTCGACGCCATATCTATATGATCAAACGAGTACTGTATAAGGTCTGCTGTTTTCTCGTAAGTTTCTTTCTTGCAGACAACGGTTTACCGAATCAACCATGTAATTACCTTTACCAGTTTTTTAACGAAGATTGGGCTTAATGCTGTGAAAAAGCGCGCTTAAGGAATATGAATACTATGAGCACCCTATGAATACTGGGATGTATTGCGTTGCGAAGTCATTTGGCAAAAGTTTGTAAAGCTGGTTCCCTTAACATAGGTTCCATCCCAACTTGCCCGCCGTCGGAATTCACACCCGCCTATGTTGCCATCCGCGCCTGGTGTCATCCAAGCTTCGACCACTGTCCCGGTGTCCCAACGGCGCAGTGTGTCGTTAACTGCGATCTCTGCGGTATGAAATGGTACCTGAATGGGCAGGATCTTTCCTCACTACGCTATCCGTCGAAAACAACCGTCCGCACCCCAACCATCTGCCCACCGGATAATAGTTGTCCCACAAATGTACCGCTCCAGTGCTCTGTAGAGCCGTGCCGCGGGAAGACGTGTGCAAAGAACTCTTTAAGATGATACCGGCAAGAATGTTACTGCAACTTGATAACTACTGACGGTAACGGCAGCCTTTGTAACGAGAAAATTTTATATATGGCACGTAACTATACACTACTTTATTAAAAATTGTATGGTGCTTTTGGCAAATCAATTTTCCAACAGTAAAAACGCAATTTTTTTGGCTTTAACTGTGAATTGTCCGTCTTAGGATTGTGCCGCACCCAGTCATGTATTAAATTCACCTGAATTTTGTAACTCTCTAGGTGCGTGATATTATGCAATAATCAGATCGTGCGCGATACGTTTTCTTATCGCCGAAATGCACTTTCCTCTGGTAGCAGCAAAAAGCTGTACTGGTTATGCAAATACCGGTAAAAGTGGATCGGTATATCTTGATTTACCAAGCTCGGTTTAATATCTTGATAAATTTAATTAACGCCGTCTGTGGTCGTAAATAATATCACATGCCTGTAATGCACTTTCTGAACATTTTCGAAAGCACATGCTTTAGTCTTTAGAGTACATTTTTTTATATCGGCCTGATTCGGACGGATACAGCTCTCCTTTAAAAATCCTTAACATAATGCAAGTTGGCTGCTCTCTCGTGTATTTCCTCTTCCAGTGGTTTATGCTTCCGGTAACGCGAAGATTCACTTTAAAAATCGGTTATTTTCAAACACTATCGAATATTTTAATAGCAGTTGTTTTTACCGGTGATTACGCTGTAAGACTAAAAACTGAATGTAATCTATTAAGTTTCAATCGCCTTGTAGTTTACAGGGTGGTTTTTCTCAGGTTGCGACGACGGGTATGGAAAAGAGCCAAAACCATGACCTTTTCATCTACATGCGACAGAACGGCCCGTACTATGCGGTTCGGCCGGATCGGCGACTGCATTATGAGGTCGAGTCAGTGCGGCGAGGAGATCCCAGCCGGTCCTCCATCTATCGCTTCCCACTGGCGAATATTGGCCAGAAATTCCCAGGAGTCGGTTATCCTGAATATTACACTCGTAAAAGCATGTACAGAGCTGGCCGTCCTGGGCAAGGACACCTACCAGTGTTAGGATATCGTGCAACGGGCGGAATCAGTCTGCAACAGCCGCTGTACGGATCACTTTACGGGGATACGGTGTACGATGGGCCAATGCATCATCCACTTCCCGAGTCAACCAGTACCACAACGGTTGCTAGTACTACACAATTTGGCAACCAAACATCCGGTAGGTCCTGGACTCCTGGGTGGTGCATGTTGGATGGGTGGTTTTTAATTCGTGATTCCCGTTAATTAGTATCTTGGGTTTTTTGATAGATGCACCCCCGTCTTGTCCCCCAAACAGCGAGCCGGGATGCTTCCCAATACGAGCGTGGTGTGATCCGCGCTTTGATCGCTGTCCGAACGTGCCGGGTGCACAGTGCGTGGTCGACTGTGATAACTGCGGCAGATGGTGGTATCTTAACGGACAGGACGTTACCCGCTGGTGCCGCACTCGGTCCGGATAACCGTCTGTTCGCCCAACGTTTTCATGCTCCTGTCTCTCGTCTGCAGCCGAGAATTATTTGTATGATATAGCTGCACGATCTGCTCGTTGTTAAAAAACATACGAAACGCTGAACGAGAAAACGGTGAACTAAAGGCGTACATGGTACAGACTGTACAGATAGATACATATGTAACTGCAGTATCTTTTTTTGTAAGTGGAACTATACAGTAGTAATTAACAGTAAAACGTTCTCGCTGTCTGCTTGAGTTTGCACTTTGCATGGGATCAAACATGCTTTTTGTGCAGCTGATTTTGAGTTGAATTACTGACGAAAACCAGCAAACGCAGACGACCGCATAGGCGGTAGGACGCTACGCAATTATTACAGTATTTCCCGCAATGCTTCAAGACGGTAGTGGCGGTATGAAATCGGTGGATTACGCTCAACCCCCAAGACGCGGGTTACGTCGTGCTTTATTGTGCCACCGAGTTGATTCCACCTGCTCACCACAGTTGATTACATCCGGCCTGCACTCTCAACGGCCCATTCATCGCCACCGGGCCCGGCACGAGTCTGCCTGGCCAGCGTCTCTGCCGACGATGCGAAGCCGTTCAGTGCCGCTGCCGTTCGATAAAGCCGGCCCAAATGCCGAGTTGGCGTAAACGCCGTAAAGTGTGTGCGTTTCACAGATTGTGCATTTTTAATGCCAGTCCGTCTTTAAACCGCGCAGGCAGACAGACAAAGCGAGAGAGAGCGAGTAACCGCGAAATGGATAGATAGATCATAATCCGCTTTTCATTGAAGACTGTTGACGCACCAAGCATGCTGCCATGCACGTTACAACACGAATATATACATACTGCCTGCCTTGTCATCACGTAATCATGCCTCCGTATCTGATCAACCTGAAGCCGTGAAGATGCCCCTAATTAGTAATTGAATCTGCGGATTTATTCTGGTGATTTCTGCCTGTGTGTGATCCAATGAACAACCACTTCCACTCCAGCCCGAGTGCCTCGGCCAACAAGGGAAAATCGGGTAAACATCCGCCGAGCGGTGCACACTATGCGGCCGCTTCGTCGACGCATCATCCGCATCCGCAGCGGTCGTCCGTGCACAATGCTAATCACGCGGTTAATGCCAATGTCAGCAATAATGAGCACGACGCCACCTCCACATCCTCCACCAGCACCTCCCTCTTCTCCCACAGTACGCAGGCCTCACGGGATCTCGAGGCGCTCGTCCGCATGGGATTCCCCAAAGACCGAGCGTATGTGCCGTTTTTTCTGCTTGTTTTCTGTAGCGTAAATTGTGCTGAATTTGTATGACGTTTTTTCCACCAAAATTTGCGAGCGGGATACTGTGTGGCAGGTTTTTGAGAATTTCCTGAAATTTTTATTTATTTTTTTCAGAATTTAATTTCGTATTCCGAAGTAGCGCGCTGCTTTCTGATTAATCGCAGTTTGGAAAAAAAGTTAATTTTATTTAAAATCAGATTAAATTCTAAATTGTTTAAGTAAATTAAAACTAAAATAAAATCTTGCAGCCAGGTTCGCTGATAATAATTTTCGTGCGTGATACTGAAATTGATTTATAAAATTAATTTTGCTAAATTTGTGGAAACCGAAAAAAATGAATCATAATAGATGTAAAATGAGGCAAAGCAGATTTTCTCCTTAATAAATAGAAACTGAATTAGCAAATCGGAATATGTTTGGAACTTCACTGTGGCGAAAAGCGGAAATCCCTGTTCTGTATAATATAATAAATATTTATATTTATTTTTTTGGTTTTTAAAATATTTGGTATTCCGAGTACTTGCATCGCACTGCAAGAGAACTCGGCGATTTTTTCCGCAGGGCTTTTTTTTTATTTTCTGGTGTGTGTCAGTATTTATTTTTTTCCTCATTGAAGTTTCAGGTATCGGTTTATTGTTGACACAGACATAGGCGGAATATTTGAGGTTGCTGATTGTACACATTTTTTTGCTCATCTCTCTTTCCTGCTCGTCAGTGTCGTGGTGGTGTTAAAACAGGGAGAAAGCCATCGCGTGGACCGGTGATATCGGAGTGGCGGCGGCGGTTAACTGGATTCTGGCGCATAAAGACAATCCGTATTTGAATAAGAAAGAGCAGCGCGAGTATCTTGTGTATTTATGCCCATCCGGACCACTTCTCGAGCACATCCACACCTTCCTGGAGCGGACGGCACAGCAGTGCGGACTCAACGGGGCTCATTTGCATTTGAGCCACATCACCATGTGCCACGGTTTTAAGGTGCGGCGAAATTGAAAATAATTAAGAACTTCCGAAAATACTGTTAGAATGCCGTATTTATGTGCTGATATTTTTCTTTGGTTTTTCTTTAATTTTAATTTTTGGCTTATCTCACGGATAACGCATGAAACAATAAATAAGCAAAATAAACCAAAAATTCCTTTAAAAAATAAGGAATTTATTTTTTTTATTTAAAGATGTCATTTTAAAAATTAACCGTAACGCGCTCATTTTATGCTGTGCTTCACGCGCAAATGTGCAACAAATACGCAAAATAAACAAATTCCTTTAAAAAATACGGCGTTACACATTTTCCCTTGAAGTAGAGCAAAAAATGTGCGCGTTAAGTTTTAAAATAAGTTTTGATAACGATAAATATAAGTGATACTCGTACATGCAGTATAGTACAAATTTAATAGTTTAGAGGAACGCAAAAATTGATAGAATTAACAAAAGTAAGTTCGAATATTGCGAAATGATGCATTTAGTTTTGTTGGATACGAGTATTACACGTGTATTTTCCGTCCAGACTATGAAAGCACATGTCACTGCACTACATTTTCACTGCATTCGGAGAATCTCTTTAAGTTGGCTAAAATTAATAGACAATTTTCATTCTTCTCGTTCGCAGCGATTACTTAAATTCACAACTTTTTGAATGTTTTAAAATATATGGAATATGGAAAATTTATTTCGGGTTTATTATGTCGATCACTTTAATTTATTTAAGGAAATTTCAAGGTTTTTATTTTCTCTGGTGAGTTAGGCGAGAATGAAAGTTTATTCGGAAATATTGTGCAGTAATTTTATTCCGGCGAAATCTTTTCATAATAATATTGAACAGTGATAATGTTTTATTTTATTAGTTGCGTAAATCCGTGTGTATTTGTCTGGTGGGGGATGGGCCAATTTGTTGGAGCATAATAAGTGGTGATTTGCTGACAGTTGTGCTGTTATTGCTGATTACACATTACACATTCCACACAGGCCGATGACAGCCAGATCCCCGTGATTCTCAAGCACATGCGCAGCGCCTACCAGCGCATCGCCGATCGATTACCGGATAAATTAATTCTGGATCGATACGCATCGGAGAACTTCATCGGATTATTCCTGGATAATCAGTCGGAGCGGATTCTCAAGGAATACTCGCAGTGTCTCATTCAGGAATTACAGAGCACCAGCGGTAAATATTAATTACCATGGCGTGACGCGCATCGGTATTGCCCTATGTGTTTACGATAAATATTCATTAGCGATTTAAAAACGGTTATTTTCTCTGATAATGCGTGTTTCTGATATAATGGCGTGAAAAATTACAGAGGCGGAAAATTGGAAAATGGTAAATACGCAAATCGTGATTTTTGACCTTTATCATGCCAACACAAAGACGTCATAATGGCGATTAGTGATACAAATTAGAAAACCGGCATTTTGTGATATTTCTTAAATGGTTTTACATACAGTAATTTAAGACAGTTAATTTTTTTTTATATTTTTTTATCGTTTTAATAAGAATTTTATTTAGAATTTTTGTTATATTTGTTTTACTGATTTTTCTTTGCTTTTTTCTGGAAAAGCCTGTTTGCGAAATGCTTTTTGGAAGCTTCGCTTTTACGAGTATTCATTTTATGGCAGATTAATTTGTAATTGTATCTCTGAGTGTAATTTTCCGATCCCATTAATTAAAAATTAAATTTTTAAAGAAACTGGTGCAATTATTCTATGTTACCTGGGCAAAAAAAAGGTTTCCATGTGCTTCAATTAATAACCGTACTTAACCCCAGAAAATCAATATAGTAATTGAATAAAAGCCAAGTCGTAATGAAATTTTCGTAAATCAAATTACTGGTAGTTCCTCCGGCACTGTAGAATCTTGGTAATTTTTTCCTGACTGGGCAGTATTCAGTTTTTATTTTTTGCACTGCTTAGTATTTTGTTTATTTATCCAGCAGTATCAGTTTTTTTTATTTAAGCACTGAGAGAGCAGTATTTATCTTTTGTATTTATTTCCTAGATATTATTAATTTTTTCTTTACCTAACTATTAATCTGCCGCACAGAATTTTACTTTGCATTTGCTGAGTTTTGTTTTACTAAACTGTATTTTTATTTATGTACCGAACAGTTTTGTTTCATTTATGGTCTGCGTAATATTTAATCTCTCTCTTTATTAGCACAATCCACTTGAAGCCAGTCACATTGAGCGAATTTTGTAAGAAAACAGAGCTAGTTCCAACAACAAAATCTTTTTAAAATGTTTAATTGCGTTTTTATGTAATGGAAAACAGTGTTGAATTTTTATTTGCTTTGGATAGTATTTATTTCCGCACACGCGCTCAATAAACCGCAGTATGATCAATAAGCTATTGCACTGGTTAAAAATCCCCGCGACTAAGTGATACATTTTGGGCTGATAGATCAGGATATCGGGCAGACGAGCAAGAAGGCCTTCCACCTGACCCTGGCCTACCAGTTCGCGCCGGGGGACTACGATGCCGTGCTGAACCTGGCCAAGCGCATTGATCTCAAGGCGCCCTGCCACTGGCACTTCCGTCTCTACTCCCGCGATCCCCGCTTCAATACGCACGAGGTACACATAGGTATCATCCTCATGCGATATGCAGTACAGTCCATGCGCTGACTGCAGCGATACACGCGCAGGTTAATTAGAAATGTCAATGGATGGTGTGTGTGCGGCCGGCCGATGAGGGCGCGGGGGTGTGTGCCGATGATGTGGTTGTGTTGGCGGAAAATGGAAATAAATTATGAGCGAGCGAATTGCAGCGTTTGCGTTTTGTGAATATTTTAATGCCTTTTGAAATTACCGGGAGATTCGTTATCGCGTAATACATTTCGTAACAGCTTTTTTCGGCTGATGGATATATTTTTTTGCGATGCAGTTCTGTTTGCTTAAAGGATTTATTCACAAGAAAATCGAAAATAATCTTATTTGTAATTTTATTCGTCTTATTAGTGTTTTGTGAATTTTTGTTTATCATAACTTTTGATTTATTATTTTTAATTTTTTTTATTTATGATTTTTATTAGAGTAATTGCGCCTTATTGCGTAGTTGTAGCTTCGTAAAGATAGAGATATAACAGAATTTTGATTTGTTTCCAACCTGTAAATTTTTTCGAAAAATATTCAACTCATTAGCGAACAAAACTTTGGCTAATTTCTCGAAGAGATTTTAAATTACGCAGTGAGACACTGAGAATTAACATTACAGCGTATTCGAGCGTCAGCCGAGACAAATTAGGATCCACGTCCTGAGCCATGGTCAGCCCTTGTACTACGAAAGCTCATCCACTACAGCCACACACAAAGCTGAACACCAAGCCTTTCGTTCGTAATCTGGTGTTAATTTTGGCATTACATGTTCGACGTGCGTCATCAGAAGTTAAGTACCTATTTTTAGCGACTTCTATACATTTTATTTTATGCTAATTTGCAATTGTAGCCGCTTGAATTATTTTACCTCGTATTATTTTCAAATTATTTTAATATTATTATTATTCTATTATTAGTGTAATATGGGTATTATTATAACGAATTTAGATTATTATTTTTTTTGTAAAAAAATTATCTTTGCATTTTTCAGTTGGATAATTTTTACGGCTATAACTCGGTAGTAAATTTTGAGAGTGAAGTTTTCGAAGTGCATGATGAGTAGTTGAAGACGTATTTTTTTCCAGCGGTTCTTGTTTGTATTGCGTTTGCTCGTTGGGGTGTGATGGGCATTGAACTGTGATGGTGTTTAGCATAGCATTAATTCCGATTTGTTTCTGACTGTTTCCGTTGTTCTTTGGTTGGCCTGTCCGCTGCATCCCGGCATCGATTAATCGATACCGCTGCGAAGAGTAGGCTCTGTGTATGATTCCCGGGATACAGTTGGCTACAAAGTATCCCATTTGTAGCCGTAAAATGCCCGGCATCTTCCCTGTCGCGCGGTGAAACAGAGCGATACAATCGCGCGCCCGTCCATTTTTCAAATGGAAATGGCTGTTTTAAAACGCATTGCAAATTAGCAAACCGGCTGTCCTCCTCTCTCTCTCCCGCTCCGTGTAATCCCGTTTAATTGCCGGGTCGTTTGCGGGGAAGACGCCGCATCCCCGGATTTACTGTGGGAAGAAATTCCATGCGCGGCATGTGGCGGGATTTAAATCTACACCAAAAACTGGCTTCCGGTTGCTTGAATTTTTCGTTGTATTTTTAATTTAGTAGAGAATTATTTTGTTTCACTGATATTGAGAATTTTGCGGGAAATTTCCACGGAAACCATTTTAATTTTTTATAGTTCTAGGCACAGTTTACGCCGATGGATTTTTGCACCGAGCATTTTTGTACAAAATTCACGACATTGGTTTTCTGAGCGTATGTTCATCCTTACCAGATGAAAATAGTTTTAATTGATAAATAAATTGAATTTCGCTGTCTGGTAAGTCGTGTGGATCTGACGTTGTAGTCTATCAGTCTTTATGTGAAATATGAGTTCGTAGAGTCATGGCTGGCATTCCCAGTGAGTTGGTGACGTAAGCTGCTGCATTGAGACGTTTCACACGGATGTGTAAATAAAACTTTCAAAATAATATATTTTTGTAAAATTATAGTGTATAACGTGGAACAGTGGGAAATTCCTGGAAGTCTCTGTTATTTTACATGGGTCATGGGTTGTTTGAAAAAGGCGCTGCATTATTTTATACCCGCGCGGCTGTCGAATCTGCACAGACACCACAGTAACGCATATCGGTAAAGAAATAGATGGATAAATAAAAAAATAAATAAGAACAAAATCTACGATGAGTACAGCGTGATGTCGGGGTAGGTGTACGAGATGGCCGGTGAATGGCACAATAATCCCGAAGTGGACGATCTACTGCACTTTGCCAGCGGCGATTACCTGTACGTCTCGCCCAAGGAGAACGAAACGCACGGCTCCCCGACCGGTTACGTGTACGGTCACAGCTGGGCCAGCGGGCTCTCGGGGCGGGCGCCGCTGTCGCATCTGCACAAGTGCTTCGACTCCGACGTGTGGATTCTGCACGGGAGTATCCCCTACAATACACGCGGACAACTGGACGAGGAGGACATGGTCAGCAATATTGAGGTACGAATCGCCATGATTTTTTCATATTTTCCGTCCGCATTTTTTGGCGATTTTGGCGACCGCATTTTTTGTTCAACGGACAGGTGCTGTGTGCGTAATTTATGCTAGACGTTTATACAGCTGATATTTTCGATGACGACCATGTGTTTTTCTGTTAATGTAACCGCTAAATTTGTAGTATTTTGCGATTTACAGAGGTTTTTGGTTTTGAATTTTGTAATTTCTGTTAGCGAACTTTTGTTACGCACAATTGAGGTGTAAAAATCCCTTTTCTACTGCCTTTTTCAGCTTTTTCTTTCGATTAAAATCGTTTTTTTTTCTCCAAAGTGGCGATTTATGTTTTAAATATAAATCGTCAGTTCGGAGAAAAAAGAAAAGATTTTAACCGAAAGAATAACTGAAAAAGGTATGTTTGTCAAAATGCAAAAAAATATATGTGCTTATTTATTTGTATATTTATTCATGATTTTCTGCTGGTTCGATGGGGTATGTATTTCTTCTATTTTATATAGTTTTTCTGTGTATAAATTTTTGGTGTTTATTGTTTATTGTTGATGATTTCTGTATTATTCTGGTAATTTTCATTAAATTCTGGTTATTCGTATTTCAGTTTTCGTATATATTATATATATAAAATTATGCATACATGAGTAAAGAAAAATACACGAAAAGGAAAAAAATGTTGAAATCTTATTTTCGAGATCTATCTACTTTCCATATGTCCAACACTATCGCATGCGATCATGGTTTTCGATGTAAATGTGACACTGCACTACGTTAGCTGATGCCAGTAATATTACGTGCATCAATGTGGCTCTGCCGTTTTTTCTTGACGGTACTCGTCGTATTGTTAAACCGTCAAAATTTTCCGTTTTATGCGATTCTGGTATCAAAAATGCACAGCGCTGTGTTGATTTTTGTTTGAATTATTTATTAAATTTTCTTCGTGATTAATATCGTGGTATGAATAGGTATGCTTGTGTGTTGTGTGGTAGATGATGCATTACCCTCCTGCGCAGCGGAAACGCTGGTTATCCGTGGCGAACGGCAGCAGCAGCGGCGGAGGCGGCGTGCGGGGTGTGGGGACCTCTTTGAGCCGGCTGACGATGGAAACAGCGACTCCGCGACGCCGGCGCAGCAACGCGGACAGTCACTGCACGGTGTACGTCATGCGCCACGGGGAGCGGATGGATTTTGTCTTCGGCTGGGACTGGATCAAAAAGTGCTTCGATACCGACGGTACGGCGAAAAATTTTCTCACAGTTATTTCTACAATTTTTGATCCCATGATTTGAATTTTTGTACCAGTAGCTGCATACTGTATAATTTTATAGTGTAGAGTCTGCAGTGAAAATTTGTCGTTGCGATTTGTTTAAGATTTAATAAAAACTGAATATTCCGCGTAGAAAAAAAACGGAGTAAAAGCGCCGGCAAAGATTACTAGGAGCATCGCATGCTGCACGAACTGTGAACATTACAGTGTTTATCGTAGTACAGTGGCGCAGACGATCTACGGGTTAAAAATTGAAATGCCAGCGGACGTTACAGTAGTAATATAAGTCATAAGTGACAGCCAGATTTTCGATTTTAGTAACTGCCGCGAGGATCATTTTTTGAAGATTTTCTAAAATTTTAATTTAATTAAAATTAGTTATTTCACTTAATTGAAACTTTTTAAAAATGCTCCAAAAATTGTCCCCCTCGTATGGTGTATGACATTCTGAAAAAAATAAGAAAAACATTTCTTTTCATTTTTATGATTTTCCTGGAAAAATTGGAATTTATTTGCTTTGCGAACTGGATCACTGGAAAAATTATGCCAGAAAAAAATAAATACGTGATAACCAGACCAACGCGACGAAGAAATACTGAATAATATCAGTAAAATTTTATTTTCACCTTGTTAACGGGATTAAAAACGCACCTTTGGCGCCATTGAATCGACGTAATAATGAAAAAATTTCCTGAAGCGGACGAAGGAAAGGAAAATATTATTGATTAACGCAGCGCGTCGCTTTTGTCATGCGGGGGCCGCAGCACAGCACGCGGCACGGACAGCCAGTGTCCCAGCGGAAGCCGGTTTTCAAAAGGACATAAAAACACTCGGGCCAGCATATTAAAAACCGCGCGGCCATTGAATTGCCATATTTTCCCCGGCATATTTTCCTGTATGTGCGGGGGAAAAATGTGATTGTGGCCGGCGTTGGATTATTGATCAGCGCCGGCGAATATAACGGTAGAGAGAGAGGGAGATTAGCACCTCATCAAGTCCACGATCAACCCCGGTTGCGGTGGGCTGCGTTGCGGTTCTGGTTGGGGGCATAAATCGTTGCTCTTGATCCCGTTTTACGCTGACTGTGCAGAGTTATTGATGTGACTGTTCGGCGATGCGGTGCGTTGTTGATGCGTCCACCGGAAGTCGGTGGATTCGGGGAAGAACAGGGACAGGTTGCGGTCAAATTGGGGAATACTATGTTGGCAATATATAAAATATTGTAATAAAATAATGTGTATTTAAGAAACTTTATAAAATTAAAAATAAATACAATAATAACTCGTTTATTTATGCCATGATACAGATATAACCTGATTAAATAGCCGGGGAAAAAATATTTGGGAAATAATTTTTACCACTGAAGGCGGTTGTGTTTGATATTATGCACTAATCAGGATTTGGCGTTTTCGTGCCATTGCCGGTGCACTACGTTAGTTACTATCAAGAACTTACTATAGTTAGAAGAACTGGGAACGGACTGCGCAACGGTCGACTACGTCATCACTTCGCATACAGAAAGCAGTGCTGTGTTAATGCTTTCCATAGTCCCAGAGACTTTGTTGTACCTTTTAAGAGATATTCTGACATGTCGTTCTCATAAAAAGCTTTCTAAGATTTTAACAGATCATAGTGAATATAGAAATCCCAGTTTCGGGGGGTAGAAATAGAAGAGAAGAGAAATCTGCTGAGAAAACTGTGAAAAACGCGCATCTGTCACCATGGCAGCCGCCCTCCCGTGTATGCGAGAGTGATGACGTCAAACGGTTGGTTACCAGTCCTTCTCACACTATAGTAAGTACTTGTTACTATTAATCCTGTGCGTCACTGCGTGTGTAGCATCAGTAATCGGTTTTGAATATACTTCTAAATAAATTCGGCAAAATAAAATGGAAAATAAATGCAGCATAAAAATTTTTTGTACACGATGATGAATATATTTTTTTAAATCGTAGAGGAAAAGTAAATTTTTGAAATAGTTTTTGAAGTTTATGATTTGACTCGTATTGCTTTACAGTTTACTAACGGCCGTTTTTCGGTTTGCGCAAAGCTCGTTACCGTGCCACTGCACTACGCTAGCTGCGTCTCAACCTGTGCAGTAGGGCCGTAGGCTCTGGCGACAAAATTATTTACGCATTTCACCGCAAGAAACATACTTGTAAATGTGAATCAGTAATTTGTTTTCCCTTGGCTTTGATTTCCAAATTACGGTTATGGGCAGGCGCTCGAAATATGACCTTATAAGTTTATCATAGACAGCGCTCAGATGGTTTGCTTAAACGAATTCGTTAGACTGATCACGATTATGCGAATGCTGTAGGGAATTTCTCGCGGGTGGACCTCAACATGCCGAAAGCGGTGCCGAAGCGGCGCACCGGCAGTCAGGCGTACATCCGCGATCCGCCACTGACGGCCATCGGACTGCTGCAGGCGCAGATCACCGGCAAGGCCATGAAGGACGCCGGCATCAGCTTCGGCCGCATCTTCGTCTCCCCCGCCCTCCGCTCCGTCCAGACCGCCACCGCCGTGCTGGAGTGTAAGTCATTCATGCGCCGGTTCTTTGCAGATGGTGAATTTAATATCATTGAAATACATTTCTTCTTCCAATATTAAATTAAGTACATTGTGGGTAACGTATTATATCTGTATGACTGCGCTGTGTTATCGAGTTCGTTTGGATTGTGAACTGCTTTTACCACCTCATTTGTAATTAAATATCAAATTATAGTTTTAAAATTTTTAAAATAAAATTAAAAAATGAAACAACTAAACGGAAATAAAACTTGTGTAGTAATACATGTTAACCGTTTGAATAAAGATGTTTAGTTTAATTTCATTTGATTTGTTTGGTCGTACCTCATGTTTGTACGTGATTACCTGCAATACTTATTGTCACAATCAGCTTTCGTAGTGCAGCGGTTGCCGTCTAGATGTGCCACTGACAAACGGTGACGAAATGCATAAAAAACTCGTGTAAATAAGTTATGGATTGAACTTTTTGCTACTCTGCACCACCAGTTATTGTATTTATTCGGAATTATAGAAGAAATCGTCTAATTTGTCTTCTTACTAACGCTGCTGTAAATTTTCTCGGCAGTTATATTCGCTGAATTGTTAGTTATAAGGAATTATCTAGTAATATGATTGTTAAAGACCATTAAATTATTGTACGAAAAATGATTCCATGCATTTGTAATTTTATTTTTTACCGGCATTTATAATTTATATAACCGCTAGATTGTTAAGAAATCAGGAAAATTAAAGGATATTTTACGACGCAAACTCCCTATCACTTTTACCGGCATTTCTACAATTATTAACGTAAGAAATTAGTCAGAAATTAAAGGATAATATGTCACGTGTATCCGGTTGACAGCGGTCTCCTGTCCGGAACGGCGGCCCATTAAATTATGTGTCGAACCGGGACTGTACGAATGGTTGGGTTGGGTGAAGGAAGGTCATCCGGAGTGGCTGACGGCGGCGGAACTGCACGCCTTCGGCATCCCGGTGGACCTCGACTACCGGCCGGTCTTCGAGGTCAAACAGCTCAACTACGAGGAGACCACGGAAGAATATTACATGCGCAACGGCCTCGTGGTGAAACGGGCCCTGGAAGCCTGTGGGCATGAAGGTGAGTGACGCTGGGGCCGGAAATAAATTTGTGAGAAATTATACCGGGATTTTTGTCAAGGATTTCCGGGAAAAATTAATTTATCCGCTCTTACCTGGTGACTGTGGATAAAATTCCGTATTTCATGTACTGGATGGTGTTTTTCTATATGTTTGCATAGATTTTAATGGAAGCTGCCTTTATTGCCGATTTATTATGGAATAATGTAGCAACATTGATTAAAAATTAAAAAAACTTAATTTATTAATAATAATAAATAAAAAATAAAAAAAAGATGATAAACAATTTATATGTGATGAGCCATGTCAGCTATGATCATTCAAGTAGTAGGGTGTTACGCTGAACAGCGCTTGTGCGATACTTTCGCTTGCTAGAGCCACTATACTACCATCTCTGAACATACTACCATATCGGCATATTTGTTTAAATTTTTTAATTGTATTTTAAAACATTGACCTAAGAAATGTATAGTAAAATTTAATGAAGTAATAACTGCATGTTAAAACCGTATAATAAAATGTTTTAAATTGGAAATATTTGGTGGTGTTTGTAGGCGGGAATCTCTTGTTTGTGGCGCATGCGTCCAGCCTGGATACATGTACCCGGCAGCTGGTGGGCGGGGCGCCGCGCAACCAATTCGACATGAACAAGGTGACGCAGCGCGTGCCGTACTGCGCCGTGGTCACCTGCGTGCAGGAGGCGGTCACTAACAGCGGCAGTCACGGGAATCACGGCGTCAACTGGTTGCTGAAAAATCCCCCGTTCCCCTCGCTCACCCACGGCGGAAACATCCGCTTCAACGCCGTACAGACCTTCACCGGCCCCGTCGACCGGCTGAATATCAATAATTCCTGATTCAAATGTGGATGGAAAATAAATGGAAAATATTTCCGAAATAAATGGGAAATAATTCCGGAATAAATTCCTACATAAATGGGAATACTTCCTGATTCAAATGTGGATGGGAAAATAAATGGAAAATAATTCCCCGGATGATCGGTGTGCGGGAATTTGCATTTCTCCATTTTTCTGGCCAATGTGTGTGCTTTAAACTGTGATAGACGCCTGTTGTGGAAAAGTGCGGAATTTGTTGATTTGTTTTTTTACTGGTGGATAGAGTTTTAATGTGGTTTAATTGGAAAAATTGTTCCGGTGAAGGCCGGTGCTGGAATGAAATTTTATCTAATAAAACTTTGCCGATAATAAATTCGCAAATTTGGATGAGACGTTGCTGTAATGATGCCGTTGGCTGAATTTCCAGTATCTCGGCGGACACTTCCAAAGGAAGATTGTTTTGCTGTTTTATGGGAAAAGCCATTCCACTGATAATACAAAATAGCGAAAACTCAACTCACAATAAAAACACTCTTGACGAAGAAAACCACTAAAATAAAGATAATTTCACTTAAAATGAAAAATAATAAAACAATAAAACCTGAAAGAAACATTAACCAGATTGCTTAAACCAGTAACGTAGAAAATTTGTCCGATGAAATAGGTATGCATACCGTATGTATGGTATGGTCAGAAATGTATGCTTACTTACAGTTTTACCAAGTTATGAAATTCCTAATAAATACGAATAAGCAAAAAAAACAGTATTAAAATGTTTGTAAAATACTCTAATTGCGCATATCTATGATATCTAAACATTTTACAATCTAAACATTTTACAAGTCTACTCTAATTGCGAATATCTATGATATCTAAACAGACTTTTGACGTTATGAAGCCAAATGTACAAGCTTCTCCAAATACTGTACAAGCCAAAATGTAAATTGCTTGTCCAAATAGAGACATAACCTTAGACAACCGTGTGTACAGTACACACCGATATAAACTTTAAGTACTAAGTTTTTTCCCGGCACGCTTGTCCTTTAATTGCAGCTAATCATTAAAAATTAAGTATATACTGTTAAAAATCAATTAAATTAACTGTACATAAAATTATATACTGTATAAAATTAAACATAAATAGTACTTTTAAAAGGACACAGAGAATGCATAGCCGAAACGCACAGTAAACAAACGGTAGAACAGTTTCTTTTTAAGGCTTTCAGCTAGCTATCGTAGTGCAATGGCCACACAGACATACAGACTGATAAGATTTCGTGAAGACTTTGAACTACGATGTGGCGAAAACATATGCCGTAGAATGGCTGTAGCGCTAGCATATAGACTATATAATTTTTGTCGCTTAAACAGGTGTACTCTTCATTTAGAATGGGTACGTACCGTATTTATTTTTAGATGCTTAGTCGATGCGACATATATTACGAGTATATTTTGCAAGTTGTTGTATGAAAATTATTTAATGAAAAGGAAGGAAAAAAAACAATATAATTTTTGTATGTATATGTAGATCGCAATAGCAACGAATCCGAAGAGCACAACACTACAAAGATAGCAATCGAAGATACAAGTGTACATTTTGAACGTAGGGTCATTTTGTACATTTTGTACGTTATCCGGTCAAGGTAAACAGAAAATTCAAAATAAATCAATTCAATTTAAAAGCCAATAGAACATGCACTGTGCAGCATGCATATCGTACGTGGGTACGCATGTACAAGTGTACGTACACGCTACGAAAATGTCACGGTCAAACCGGCTTTTATTGTTGAGCAGTTCTCATTTGGGGCGCTTCGGGGCAATTTTAGATTTTGAAACTCGACCTGCATGTGCGCGTGGGCTCGGTGGAATTTTATTATGGCTCTGGTCAAGATTTGATTCCAAACGATCTTTCAAGAGATGCGGTTGTAATAAAAGATCAGTACAGTTGAAGTTTCAGAAATGCAGCAGCTTTTATGGATGTTGGCGGTTAGTTGAAGAAACCACTTGTTTGATGTGCGAAAACGTGCTTCCGCCGAAGTTCCACGTTTTCTTGTGGCATTTTTCCACCAGTGATCATAACTGTACTGGGTAAGTGATAAATGGTAAAAAAGACAGACATTCTGATAGAACATAGAAGTATAGCTTTTTACGGTATAATTAATTACACTGTGATATAGCTTTATGCGATATAATCTAGTTTTACACTCTCATTTATTAATTACGACCTCAGGATTGTTAAAATCAAATCCTATAAAAAACGATAATATGATATAACGTAGAGAAGTAAAACGTGTCCCGGAAACAAAAAATCCCGGAAACAATATAACGTGTCCCGGAAACAATATAACGTGTCCCGGAAACAAAAAATCTCTGATGATTTTATGATATTGTAATAGAATCAGATAATCAGAGATTTTCAGTTTCCGGGACAAAGTGAGCACAGATATGTAGTATTTGTTATTTGTCATTTTGCATAATATCGATAACAAATTATTATTATAATTCATGTATAGTCACATATTAGGAAAAGCGCTGCTATGAGTACCTACATAGGAAGTACTTGTACAAGTCCGTACATAGTATGGTACATAGTACAAAGTACAAACTTTGTAGACTGTCCATACAATTAAGGACGAGCGTCGATAAAATCGGCGTTAAATTACACTTATTTAACAGTATAACTTTAACCCCATTTAAATAGCGTTCCCGCTCAATGCCAGTGTATGTCACACAGAGCCGCTGCCGACGGGCGGCAGTTACCTATTTCACACGGAATGGATATTTGCATTTGAATTTTTGCATACAGCATTTCTAAATAAGAGGTTGTACGAAATATTATTTCATTCAGTTTCATGTAGCCACTAATCAAAACTATCCAATGACTACTTAATATTTTGTTAAATTTTGCATATGCTAGTCTGCATCTGTAAATATTGTATAAAACTGCAACCACACCAATCGCCATTCCCCGATGTATCTCCCGCGGGACCAGGAACTGTGCTGTACTAAGTATTCAAATTTTACGACGATGTTACATGGACGCTGTTGATAGTCGCATCCTGAGTGCGCAGCGCGATTGCCAATCATGTCGGATGCATCCTCCGCGGAGGCGGACTACGAGCCCGTCTTCTCGGTGTACTACGACGCCATGCGCATGGAGCGCGCCCCCGGGCGGCCCCCGGGGCGCTACTGGATCTGGGTGCCGTTGAACCAGCGCTGCGACGTCACCCCCTCCACCCCCCTCCCCCCGCGCCTCCACCGTCCGCGCGTTACCCGACGCTATGGCACACGTCGTCCCTGCGGGGACACGGAGAATCTGCCCCTCCCGGGGATCCTCCAGGGGCTCCTCCAGGGCGGGGGGCCGCCCCCGAATCATCCCCCCGGGAAGAACGGTTTCCATAAACGCGGGGGTCCCAAGTTCCCCACTATCGGGGGGAAGAAGGTCGATGGGGTCTTCAGGTAAGATACGTAACGCTTTTATTTATCCGTGCTCGACGGTTAAAAACAGGTCGAATGTGTCGTTGGTTTAGCAAGGCGAAAAACGCAGTATAATTCCATTAAGAGGTTCAAGCCTGCTTCAATATTTTTAAGATTTTTTTAATTTCCTTCAGCATCTGCAGTAGTCATGCTCGGTCGGGTGTAAATACGGTTTTCTGCTGGTAATGGAAGAATTACGTATTTATGCTAATAAAAATGGTAATAAATTGTAATGAATTAATTATTCAGTTAATTTTAGTACTTAAATTAAATATTTGAGTTTGTCAAGCTTCGTTGCACCACGACGCACTGCTGTGCGTGCGACACGTAGTGTAGTGGCTCAGTGCCAAGCAAGGGGATGTATGTTGTCTGGTGCGAGTCGACTGTCGACATTTCTATGATTGCTTACGCTATAATATGTATACCTTTTCCCGATTCTATTATCACGGTATGTTGTTTTATTCTTTCTTGTTTCGGATTCTTTTTGGCCTGCTTTTTCGGATTTTCTAATTTTTTTCACTAGTTGAAGGCTGAAATTGATTAAAAAATGTTAGAAATTAATGTAAAATATTTAAAATCGATTTGAATAAAAAACCTGAAAATCAAGAGAATTTGTGCTTAAACTGAGAAACCAAATTTTTAAGCAGTTTCTAAAACTAAAATAAACCGAGAATCAATGGAATTTAAAAGAAACCGAGATCAAACGATTTTTTGTTTGAAAATTAAACAGCGCAAATTCAGATCATTAGGCCCGCCGAATTATAACCGGCTCAAAAAAATATTCAAATTATACTAATTTATAAATAACTGCTGTAATTCTTTACCAAAAAAGAATTCTTTATAGGTTAATCATCCCCGTAGTCTTCGCGCCGTCCACCGGCGAGTACATCATCCCGCCCGACACCCCGTTGTCCTGCTTCGCCGACGTGGAATGGTGGATCATCGAGTTCCTGCAGCGCTTCACCATCTGCGCCGACCGCGACGACCGCATCACCTTCCGCCCGCGCGCCGCCCACGACCCGCCTGACCACGCCCCGCCCGTGGACAAGCGGGTGGTGGCGCTCAAGGTGCAGCCCTTCCGCACCCCCGACGAGGCGCGCGCCTACTTCAACGTCTTCGCCCCCGAGGCCATGCCGGTGGCCTGGATGGAGGGCTTCCTGGGCGGGGTGGAGGAGCTGATGCGGCGGGGGGAGTGGAAGAGCAGCGAGGGGATGGGAGGACGGCTGGTCAATGGGAAACGACCACGGGTCCATAAGGAGGGGGACGGGGAGGAGGCCGGGGAGATGAGCCGGATTCTGAAGATGGTGATCGATGCGCGGGCCACCGTGGGGTTGCCGGTGCCGCAGCTGACGGCCACGTTGTGGGATTGGGCTGGACGGGTGTACACCGAGCAGGAGGACCAGGGTGAGCCGGCGTATATTTTTTTTATTTTATAATTTTTTTATTTATTCATCTTGTATGTTTTTTGAATTTATATTTTTTTTATTTTATTATTTTAGTACTTTTATGGACACCAAGCAGGAAGATCAGGGTGAACCGGCGTATAATTTTTATATTTTGCAGTTTTTTTATTTAAATACATATCTTTCACACTTTTTGAATTTTTATTTTTTAATTTTATATTTTTTATTACTTTTCTGGAGACAGAGCACGAAGATCACGGTGAGCCGGCGTATGTTTTTGTATTTTATATTTTTATTCATTTATTTGTCTTTTATCTTTTTTTGAATTATTATTTTTTGAATTTCATAATTTTATTGCTTTTATTGAACACCACACAGGAATACCAGGATCAGCCGGCGTAAATTGTTTTGCATTTTATAATTTTTATCTGTTTATTTTTTTTAAATTTATATTTTCGCAGTTTCGTAACTCTGTTACTGTTTTGGACACGAACAGGGAAGCCAGAGTATGCCGATTCCATAGAAGTACATTTTAAATTTTGAAGCTTGCAAATGGATTTTTAATTTAACGAAATCTTTTTTTTTAAAATTCATTGTTTTTCCTGTTTTAGTTTTCTAGAGTAATGTTTCGACCATAGAACGCTGCACACGTGTGAGTAATACGAATCACTATTGTGCCACCACACTACGATGTCACCACAGTCCACGGTGTTACATAACTTACATTTGGTTGCCGCGTAGTTCGGTTGATGTACTAGTGCTAGTTGTATATATTCACGTAAAATTAATATACAGTACATACTCGTATTTGGCTGCTTTTAATTTGTAAACATACTTACGTAAACATATTTATGCCTAAAGAAATATGCCTGATGTAGCGCAAATTTTAAATTAAATAGCGGCGACACCATGCAGTATTGGAACACTGAAATTGCTGATTATTTCTGTCGATGCCTGACTGTATTGCGCCGTGAAGCTGCGAGGAAAGAAATTCGTCCGGATACTACATCAGATATCAGAAACAACCCTGAGAATAAAAAATAAATAAAAAAATATTATTGTTATTTCAAGAATGATATTCATGTCCAAGGTTTTTAATTTGATTTATTTTTAAATCTGCAGGAAAGAAATTCGTCCTGCTGGTGTGCCTGTTGCGCCTCTGCCGGGCCAACACCGGCCTGACGGAGCCCACCCGCGATACCCCCTTATTGAACGCGGTGCGGGCCCGTGACTACGCCAGCATGGAGCTGCTGATGGAACACGGCGCGGAGCCGCTGAATCGCGACGCGGACATGAAGACCGCTCTGCACGTGGCGGCGCGCGGCGGCGATCTGCGGGCGTTGAGTCTCCTCTTAGAAAAATACCCGCGGGTGCACGTGGACCCCCTGGACCAGAATATGCGCACACCGTTGATGGAGTCCGCGGAGAAGTTGTCGCGGGAGACGCTGCGGCTGCTGCTGGAGTACGGCGCCAATCCCTCTGCGCGCGACCAGATGAACGAGACCGTCCTGCACAAGTATGATTCTTTTGGGGTGAAATGTTGAATATTCGGCTTAAGGTTAGCCTTGCGTAGATTGGCTTCTTTCTAATTTATCCTTCGTTTTTAGTACAACTGATAGTCATTTATGGACGATTTAATGTTTGAAGAATTTTTTTTTATCTTAAAATGTTTTTTATATAATTTATTATACGGATTTTTCCTTAGAAATGTTTTTATGATGCTTTTCAGGAAAGCCTACTACGAGTCTTTGAAATAGAAACGAAAAGATAATTTAGTGTTTTGGCAGCTTCGAAAAATCTTTGCTGTTCTTCAGGATATTTGCTTTCCACACCGCCTTTTTTTCCAAAATGGTTGCTCGTTTGTTTTTAACTTTTCGTATAAATAGCCGTTCGTTAAATTTTCGTACAAGTCTGTCTATCTCATACCGCTTGTCGAATATTGTGAGAATCGTAGAGTGGTGGCGCCGAGAGATGTTTAATGTCGTCCAGTAGTGTTGCCGGAAGTGCTCGAAATTGCACGCGAAAGAATTTCGATATCAATTCCGAGTAATCGGAATTCAAATTCGGGTATTTCCAATTCCGAGTAATCTAATAAAAATTTCTTTGATTTCCAATTACAGTATTCGAAATTTATAATATGTAAATTTGAATTTCGATTACTCGGAATTCAAAATGCCTCAAATTCGAACTCCAATTATTCGAAATTAAATTGCGGTATTTACGAACGCAAGTGCTCGCAATTTAAGCTTGCCTTTTATTAAAATACCATTTATTAAGATAATTCACGACGACCTGTACGACGACTATACGTTTCTGCGGCACCAAATTAATACTTAAGACGCAAATTAAAGCCTAAAATTATTATAACAGTAGCCTTTTACTGTAGTCTGTAGTTGAAACAATGTAGTCTGTACTTGTAGTCTATATTATTAGCAAATGCACGGCAGTTACGATCGCTTTTATTGTCAATTTGGACTGTGAGATTTTATAAGATTCTTTCTTAGGGCTGTAACTTAGCACGAGAGCCGCTGCGAATTCTGCCGACTTTTATCAGTAAAACTCAACGCTAAATAAATGTGCAAAAAACTTAAGAACAAGTACAGGCATTTTCATACTGAGCTACTTAGGCTGAGCTACTTA
This sequence comes from Paramacrobiotus metropolitanus, assembly GCF_019649055.1. Taxonomy (NCBI): domain Eukaryota; kingdom Metazoa; phylum Tardigrada; class Eutardigrada; order Parachela; family Macrobiotidae; genus Paramacrobiotus; species Paramacrobiotus metropolitanus. The sequence goes on along the minus strand of NW_026570448.1, from coordinate 38,659 downwards.
GGCTGCCGTGAGCTACTTAGGCTGCCGGGTGAATCTAGTTGACGCCTTAATGGTGTTAATCTAAAACTGAAATTTCACACAGAATCTTCGTGAAAGACAAGTTCTTGTTCAGTAGCGTTTCTACTTCCAATCGGTGCCCGCCAAGTCTATTTCTCCGTCCAACAGTCTGGAAACCGGAAACCGAGAACAGCTGTTCAGTTGATGTGCTGGTAGCAACTCCACCTGCATTTTAAAATCTTTGTGAAAATGGCCTCACCAATTTAAATTTATAATAACTTAGTCTTTTTGGTTTACTACAGTTACGTGTTTGCACTTGTACACAAGCATACGGTACCTCTATAATTTTTTGTTGACACTCCGTTTACGCCTTTCACAATCTTACACTCGCTTCACAACCTCTCACAGCACCTTGCACCAAGTACTTTCGACAGTATCTTTCGTTCCGTGTACAATCTTTTCCTCACTTATCCTCACGTTAATTGTTTGTTTGGCAAGTACTAAGCGATTTACGTCAACTGGTTACTCAATTTACGCCACAGCTGTGTGTTAAAACGTTTTCGATTCACTTTCTGTGAACATGTTACAAAATGACGCCGCTACCTTAAAGATAGTACGAAAACTGCCATTTCTGTTGTTTTTACAATCAGGTTATGGACACCGAAACCATGAACTCAATATGTAAAGTAATTCGGCTTCGTTCGTAATAAACAGTCCCTCTCGAACAAAAAGCGCCGCTGCTCGGTTGTGTTTAATAAATCAGAACACCCTTGAAAATGCGCTTCTGGGGGGGTTAATAAATCTCAAGTGCTGCAAAAAGATAGGTATACCTCAATTTTTGTTTTCATACAGTTGGTATAACTTAAGGGTAATTCTGTGCGAACATAAACGTTATGTGGTGTTTGTTAGCAAACACTAGTATAGGTAGAAATAAGCTACCAAATGATGCCCCCAAAGTTGTGTAGTTGCACTAGTTGCTTATACCGTGAGCTTTATGTTCAGTTTCATTTGGAAACGACGCGCAGCTATTTGAAACACATATAATATTTCCTTCATAAACATGCCGTATGAGAATTAATGCCACCCGCCCCGAAATAACCCCCGCGACCATGACCTTTGAACTATTTGTACCCCAGGGCCACAAATTCGATAATTACGGTATGTATAATGGTACGCAATTTTATTAGGTAATATTTTTCAGCTTCGCAAGGCTGGTGTGGAAAATAAATGGCTAATACTTTCTGTCTCACTTCTGCTCAGTTTCAAACGTAAAAATGAAATTGTGAACGGGTGAAAGGGTAGTGAACTGAATGAAAGTTTTCAATGGTGTTGTCACCTGTTGTGTTTATCTCTTGCAGAAATATTACGTAAATTTGTAACGAATAAACATAGAATGTACTTAGGCAGCTAAGATTTCTTACTGCTTAATTGCTTGATTTGTTTTCTTGTATGACATTACTATTTGCTTCAGAGTGTTATATATTTTACCCACCTAAAACGGCAGCAGCAATTTTCGACAGCTTTTCAAAGCCCTTGCCATGTGATGACTTCCAAAAACGTACAGCATCGCTCTGTTCAGTAAATTCCGGGTAACTGGCGGCTTTGTACCGCCCAATTTCGTTTTCCAACGTTGACCTTGACCGTTCCGCGACCATATGCGTTCTCAAATCTCCCAGTTTGTTGCCAGATTTGCTTTCTGCCGCGCAAAACCTCACTGCCGCCTGCGCTCTCTTGAGATTCAGATGCCATTGTGTACAATCAGTAGAAATTTAGAAAAAAAATGCACTCCACGCGTACGGCATTGTAAAATTTGCGAATGCGTTAATTTCCTACACTTTCATTAAGAACCTCACACAACTGGACCGATGTCAATGAAAGTGACACCCGACTTACACCAGCGTGTGCAGCTCATGTGCATAATTGCATGTGGTCGGCTTTGCTTTGTCCGAGCACGTGGATCTATGATTCAGCGCGATTCTCTGATTCGTGTATTTCTTATCAGTAAACGTGCTCAAATGAGCCGACAACGGAGTACTGAGTTCCCGCGCGTACACAACTGTGCGTACTGGACTCAAAATAATGTTTACGCATACCAGTCTATACGCATAGCGCTATCAGCTGTGGGTGGAGACACTTATAAGAAGTCCAGTGAACAAATTAATCACATGACAACCATATTTTACTGAATATGAAAAAAATAAATGTCTGCACTTGGTCAGTCGTTAGAAGTACAGTTATTTCTTATGTGTTCATCAGCGCACTACCGCAGATATTTGTGCGATAAATTGTATTTTTCCGACTAAAATGATCTTGAAAATATTTGCACTAATGCAGGATCATTGTTATTATTATTGTTTTCAATATTTCACAAGAACAGACATCCCGTTCAGATTGGACATACGCAACGTCAGGATACATCACTGTCCGGTCGACAAAACACAAAAACGAGCATCTGCACCAAGCGAGTTTCAGTATAACTTTTAATTAAACGAATGGCACCATTTCATAAAGTCGCGCAGTAGCAAATTACAGAGTGGAGAAGTGGGAAAAGAACACAACGTCGCGTACTTACATTCCAGGCATGAAAACCAGAAATAATGCTTAATTAAAGTCTCTAAAAATGTGCAATGCCTGTATTCGGAATCTGAACCAAGTTACTCTGAATTCCGAGTATTTGAAATTTAAATGGTCTGTATTTGAATTCCAAATACTCGGAATTTAAATACCGTAATTTGAATTTCAAGTAATCGTAAATTAAACCGGTACCATCTGAATTCCGAGTACTCGCAATTGGAAAAAGGCAATTATAATTCCGATTACTCGGAATTCAAATGGCCGTTTTCTTTAATTTCGAACAGCCGGAATTCATTTTAGATTGCAGCACTTCCGGCAACATTATCGTCCAGGCAGCAGTGTGATAACATTCAGAATCTGCATGGTCTTTACTTTTGTCCTTCCGCAAAAAAAATCAAGGCAACTGCCAGTCTAATTTAAGCAGTTCCCGTGAGCATTACTGTTGTTTTTTTTTAATCGTGAATATTTTTTTGAATGGTAAGTTGAATTAATTTTAATAGTAATAACAAAATGAGATAATCTATTTTGCCCGTCAATTATCGTGCAATTTCGACATTTTACTCAAGTGCACTTTCAGAACCGCGAAGGAAAGTTCGCAGTAAATAGGGGCCGGCGCGCAGATTATTTCTTTGGAGTAATCCAGACCCAAAACATTATTAATTTTCCTGTGATTATAGTTTTGCAATGTTTATTACTCCCATTTCTATGTGAAGTAATCTGTTTTATTTTCTAATTTTTATTTGCATGTTCTTTCATACATACTGTCCACCAGTACGTTAAAGAATAAAAGCATTATAAGTATCCGAGAATTTTGGCAGACAATGTAACAAATGGGCTAGCAATATGATGAACATTAATATAACGAGATATTTATTTTGTTTACCCAGCGACATAACAGTCAATCAATCCACTACGGCCAAAACATTTGTTTGGCGTAATGTGCGCAGTCCTGTAGAAAGTGTTGTTGCAGTGTTGTAAACGCAATACGTTGTTTGACTAAATTAAATTAATAATTTTTTAAAATTTTTTCATTCAATTTATGCGAGCGGTTTTATTAAATCTGACTTTGCAATGGCTTCGTCGCTATCGAATGTCACGGTAGCCGGCGACGTCGAAATCGACGATTAACGCAAAATGTCATGCGGTCGCAGTCGGTACTGGGACAGCCTGTGCATTGGATTATTCTGTAGACGTACCTTATTAATATTTTTCATATTCTTCCAGTTTTAATTTTGTTGTTACTTTTTTTACTTATTAAAACAATTTTTAATGAATAATACAGCCACATTAATAATTGTTTAATGATTAACTTTTGTTAATAATTTAAAATCAAACAATTTAATAATTTATACAGTTGTTTGTAATTTAATTTATTTGTTAATAATTTGTTAATGATTTATCTTTAATTTTTTAATAACTTCTTTATTTAATAATTTTTATTATCTTTTAATTTTGAGCATTTGGGTATAGCGGATTAATTCGACTGCATGGGTAGGTTGGTGCGCGGGGGGTTTGACGAGGAGATGGCGCTGGATCTGCTGGAGGCGGGCACACCGGCCACCCCGCTGAACACCAAGAAGGACGCGCCCAGCGACCTGGCGGCCAGCATCCCGCTGCCCTACAAACTGCCCTCCCCCGTCAAGAAGACCACCACCGTCACCCTCATGCCCGTCCACCCCAACCTCACCTTCGGCACCGCCAAACAGCGCACTTCGCAGGTAGGAGAAAGATAGCGCTCGGTCGACGGGGTGACAAAATGCGCTATATATGTATTACCAGAGGGAGTCAAAATATCCAGAGAAAATCGTAGAGAAATGGCGCTGTACACACCAAAATTTGAAGACATCGCATTCTGTTACAATATTGCTCTGTTGAGGTTGCAGATAGCTCTCAACATTTTTTCTCTAATTTTTTTCAGAAACTCCTCTAAAAAAATAGCGATGTCAAAAAATAGAAGAAACTTTTCTACAACAGAATAATTTTAAAAAAGGAAAGATTAAATTTAAAATAATGCTTAGTAAAGTAAAATAGTAATAAGAGAATAAACGAATCAGTGAATAAATAAATCAATAAGCATTAATGTACAACAACATTTTAATGTAAAAATGACAAAATAAGGATCTTTCGATTGTATACATTTTTCTCATAAACAGCTCGGTGGTGTAATTATAACAGCATAAAAATGTTTGAAAACATACGAGAGTTTTCTGAAATAAAATCATTCTGAAAAAAGAAAAAATAAAGTTAAAATAATAATTATTAACAGAAGATACTGCATGATAATTTCAGCTAGTTAAACTGGTAAGAAGCAATGAATAGTAAATAATAAATAAAACAAAAAGAATTAAATAAGAGAATAATTTAAAAATAAAAATTGATAAAACAAGGATTTTTACTGAGAAAGTAATGCATTTATAAAATAATAATGATACGTTGCGGTATAAAATTTGCCAGATTAATCCAGGGATATTTCGGCTCGTGCAGGGCACCATCCAGCTGAACATCACGGACGTGGAGCGGCGTCCGTCCTTCGACTACCAGTTCGGCCTGTCCATCCACGCCGACAGCGAGCCCTTCATCGAGCTGGCGCCGGCGCGGCAGGACAAGTGGCCGGTGCTGTACTGCAAGTGCGCCGGCGGCGTCTGCAACGTGCGCACCTGCGTCTGCATCAAGATCGCCAACCGCGGCTCAGCGGTGTTCGACGCCCGGGGCCGGCTGCTGGCCAGCCACCCCGAGGGCCGGCCCATCCTCCAGTGCCCGGCCATGTGCCGTTGCGGGGCGGAGTGTCCGCTAAAGACGCTCCACGACGCCGTGGCCCCGCCCATGGAGATTTATTACGATAAGGTCAAGGGGCTCTGGTAAGGCCGGGGTTTTGTGCGAATTTATATGTATAATATCTGCAAAATATTCAACTAATAATTAGAATTAAATTACGTATAAGTTAAATTTCGTACAACAAAATAAGCAAATATGAAAATTAACATAAAAATGTATTTTGGCCCCGCCCATGGAGATTTATTTCGATAAGGTCAAGGGGCTCTGGTAAGGCCGTGCTTTAGCGCGAATTTGTTTAATAATTTTAAATTATTTAACTATTAATTAGAGTTAAATTATGTATAAATTAAATTACGTACATTAAAATAGGCAAATATAAAAATTAACATAAAAATGTATTTTGGCCCCGCCCATGGAGATGTGCTACGATAAAGTTATTATTATTGTTGGTAATCTCGTTACTCGCATAAATATATGGCGTAGTAATTTTGAAAGAGGGTGTGTGAATTTTCTGTATGGTGTACTAAATTTTCTATATTAAAATCGTATTTTGTTATGCTTTGATGGGCGGTTATTGTGATTAGACTTAATTTCGTATCATTATGATGCTTATGGAGTGTGGACTGACCATGAGAGAAGTGAAATTGTTGACTTGTTGACTTGCAGTTCTTTCTTTACAACAAAATTATTTTTTTAATGATTGTTTTAAAGGGTACCATTATAATTAAAAATGAGTGTTATGTTTTGCACGCAGCACGGGTACTTTATAATTTTTTTTGTAAAAACTAAGCTAAATAAATATTGGTATTTTGCTCGGTATGTATTGTGTACGCGCGAGGAGAATGAGTTCTGGCCAAATTGTGAGCCTCTGTACTACAATATTCGCCCTGGTGTTGATTGTTGCTGTACGGTACCATGTTGTTCGGTACAGAATGACTAAACACCGGCGTGCCATTTGAAAGAAAGGTTATTATAAAAAAGAAAGTTTTTATAGCAGTTTTGTTGGATTACTCGCTTTGCCTGAGCAGTTGTCCAGTTTAACTGCAAAAAGTTCAAAAAGGAAATAATTTTAATTTGCAACGCAGTTTTTGATTTCTTTTACGCACAACCATGATCGTTACGATCGAAATTTCGTGCCATTACACTACAATTTTGTACCCCATCACATATTGTTGCTGTTCAATGGTATGTTGCGAGCAGTTGTTGGACCAGCGGTCAAGATGCCAAAATAACGGTTTTCCGTTCAGCTGTATGATTAGTGATTCATTCTACCGGTATTATTATTTCTGTAATATTCTTTCAATTTTTTGTCTTATTATTTTTGTATAAATTATTTTTTATTAGGCAGTTGATTTCCTTTTTTGCGCCCTTATCTCATCGCAGTTTATAGTCCAATGGTGCGCGTTTGTCGGTTAGGCTGGCCAAATCGAAGGTGGAGTTGGAGCGCGGCGCCTTCGTCAGCTTCCTGGGCGGGGAGCTGGTGCACGCGCGCTTCGTGAAGAAGGACAAGGCGCACCGCTACATGCTGTTCTCGCGCGGCCTCCTCGTGGACATTTCGCGGCGCGCCAACGCCTCCCGCTTCTTCGCCGACAGCCAACGCCCCAACCTCACCATCCGCGTCGTCAAGGAGTTCGACTGCCGCAAACCCCCGCAGGTGACCTTTGACGGCAACTCATTTCCTCGTTTCTCACTTCACACAGTAAAATTCCTTACGAAATTAATTGTCGGAAATTATCTGAACGGATCGATCAATCAATAAGGATCAAATGGAAATAATAAGTAAAATGCACAACAATTATAGAGGAACTGCTTAATTCACAATTATAAGCCGTGCTATGTTACCGTATTAAGAAATTAATATTTTGTGACATACAGTACTTCATTTTGATAGGTCAGTATAAATTGTATAATATGAAATAATTTATTGATGATTTGTAAATTGAAATAAAATAAAATATCAAATCAGAAGCAAAATTGTTTAATTTAAATTATAAGCTGACAAATCCCGTTATTTTATGACATACATAAATAAAATCATATTCTATAATATTCAACATATATTTAGAAACTAAAGGAAACTGAACGAGAAATTATTCATTGTAAGTTTTTTTCAGCTCCTCAAACCGAAAAATTTGATTAAGACATACCATTGGAAATTTTTTTAAAAATTTAATATCGCTTTTTTTAAGTATATTTCGTTTCTGCCGCAGGTGGCGTTCTTCGCCGCCGAGTGGATCGGTAAAGATGAGCCGTTAACGTACGACAAAACCACCTTTTTCGACGGGATCACGCGGGCACTGCGCGAATACTGCTTCAAGGATTTCAGATGCGAGGAGAACGACGGACTGTGCTGAGTGGTCTTCCGCAGCTGCAATAATTTATTTATTCATTGTTTTATTGTTTAAAAAAATGTTTGTTAGTTGTTTTTATTGTTTCAATGGGTGTCGCGGGGCGTTTTGCTCATTCAGGTTTGCAGCAAAGTTTTGTGATCGTGGCTGGTTGTTGTTTTTGGACATTTTTTCCCAGGGGCGGGGCTACTCGGTTTCTCCATGTTTTACCGCGTTTTTTTATCGGTTTGAACTTTTTGTACGTTCTTTTAACTGTTTACTGTACAGACGCATTGTGGCAGGTTTACAACTGAGCAGGGAAATTTTCTCAGAAAGAAATTAAAAACAATTTGTGTTTTCTTCGTAATCATGGATCACCGCGATGCGCTGGCTAACCAATAATACGATAATACATATTTTCCGCATTAGTATTTTCTCGTATTACATGTTTTCACGCTGCATATATATTAATGTTTTATAATTATTTTCTTATTTCTTGGTTACATATTATTTTCTCGTATTTTCCCGCTGCGTCCGTTTCCAGAAATTCTTTGACTATTTATCGCGTTTCAGCGCCAGTTTGAGGTTTCTATTTCTATGAAAGAAATGTGGTATATTTTATCCGGCTTTTGTAACTACGTTTTTCTATGGTTGTTTTCTGTTTTCTCTCCCGGTCAAATGCTTTTGTTCAGATTTCTTATTTGTCGACATGTAAATTCGCGCAGATTTCTCCATTTTCACATTTATGGCATGTTTTATTTTATTTTGAAATACTATGTATCGATTATCAACTATTAGTATCAACGTATCAATTCGCCAGCTGTGACTCATACTGCACGATTAAAATTTCGAATTTTAGAAACTTGCAAAAAAGCCTTAATTAATACAGTGTGCTCTGTTCATGTGCGAGTAATAGAAAAAGCAAAAAAACACGTAGAAATCGGTCTGATTTTATTAATGGCCGACCACAACCTGTGTTTACTACTCACTAGCACAACGGTTGGAGTACATATGGATGAAAACAGTACCACTGCACTACGGTAATTGCTGTACTCTCAGTCACTACTCTGCAATTGCTGTCAGTATGTGTTTTGTATTACGTTGTTTACAGCTGCAAAGAATACCGGTTACGCGACCCAATGCTTGCAATGTGAATGGTTTTGTACCGGAATTATCTAGAGACAGTGCAAAAAAGTGCTTGGCGCTGAAATCGCTAATAGTAACTCTGGACCTTAGTATAAATCAGGTCCACGTTGATTGGAACATGGATGCAGGTTCGCGAACGATACCGATGTAAACGGTGTCTTTAGGCATGAGTGCCGGTATGACGTCTTTATTGTATCGTGCGTGGTGAGAAAAAATGTCATAGTGTGGACTAGATTGTTGCGGAACCGGCAGTGCCATGTCGGGACGGAATCGCTCAAAGTTTGCAAATGATCCGAGGTTGTTGGAGAACCAGGGGATGACAAAGGTCAGGTCGTGACGATTTCCGTAGCGCATCAGGATGTTCTGGATGATGGAGCTGCCGCATTTGTGCTTCTTGACGAACATAATGTGACGCGTTGGTTGGCAGTGTGAACCGGAAGACATTCTGCTCGTACCGAAACTGATGCTGTAGCTCCGGATATTCCTATAAAAAAATGCATAGTAGAAATTAACGTGTTTTGTAGGGCACCGCCACCGGACAGTCACATAAACCGTACCCGGACAGCGGGGTGTGTGTCACGCTGTCAGTTTTCCGTGTGAGGTTTTGTAGTCTCGATTGCTAACGTTGCGGTATTTCGGTGCAGTGTTATCGTGACCTATTTCGATTACCAAACGGTTAAGGGACATATTGGTACCACCTTCATGTACATGCACGGGCAACTGTCGCGCACCCAAAGCTGTTTTCTGTCATTTTGCAGGCACAAATGTACATGTAGATTAGAGTAAAAGGGATTTGCGCAACCTCCGATTGGGAAGGTGGATGACATAACGTAATTCTACTACAACCCAGGGCAGCGAAGTGGGGCAGTAACGAAAATTCCCCCGCTTTCATCATAGTCCTTCTATTTTCGCGTGAGAGATCCTGATCTCAGCACCTTTCGTAATTGTGTTTCTATGCGAAAACTTAAAGGTCAAGGAATGAGAGCCACATTTTCAGTTTGTTTTTCGCAAAATTCGGGTTGTTTAATAAGCAGTAATCATGTTCATTCGATAATACTTTCAAAATAGTATGAAGTTGAGACGGACAAAGTAGTAGCGGGGTTTATTAATGGTCCTGTTGTCTCTTCCGCTTCCTCACTCACATCTTGCCCACAGCGTCCAGTGCTCTAATTTCTTGACCGTTCTGTTACTGTGAGTGAAAAGTACTATGTATGAAGTATGATCGTAGTCCAGTGGCAGACAAAGAAGAACCCAGTCGACTGAAACTTGTCTATTTTAAAATCGACAATCTGTCTATTTTAATAATAATACCCAGTACCCATTAACACCAAGCCCGAACATATTTTATTGTGCTTTATATACAAGCTGTAGCAGAATGCTGGCTGTCGCCGATTTCCGCCTTTTTTTTTCGCAGTCATAGCGATCCCAAAATTCGCAACCAAATATTAAAGCGGATGAGTGTTATCTAAGCGGTTCACCATGTTGTGACTGTCTGTTCTGACCAGCTTGAGCGTAGCGCTTGAGCGTAGCATGACTAGACGCATTATCGGAAGCTGCCCATTCTATTTCTGAACCTATTTTAGTTTCGTTTCTTCCTCTGTTCTTACGGGACGTCGTTTCGCCTGCGTTCTGGCCGCAGAGTAAACTGGTTTTTCTCGATCCTGGTAATCGTAAACATACCTGCTTCGTGACCTCGCATTCTTTCCAAACCTGAACAGCCGAATGCTCCCGGGAAGCGCTGTATGAGCAATTCTTGTTGAGACGAAAAAGGCATATCACTTCCGGTTGGGAAGTTCTCCCGTTTTTGTTTACTAACATTGCCACGGTAGGCATATTTTCATGAAGTTTTAGTCAGTTTTGTAGATCATGGAATTTTCTAGGAATACATGTAAGGCTGCGGAACATGACACAGCTACTGAATTTCTTCTCAAATTTGTTAGCATTTATTGCGCCTTTAGTAGAAATTGTGCGAGTGTTAAGAGCATCGTTTTAAGAAGTACACAAAGCCACGTAGGCGCTGGTACAATTTGCAACGGTACTTAAGCGTGCCTTTGCACATTAAGGGAATTGTGACTGCCGGATACATTAATTTAAAAAAATTCGCGCGACATTCTAACAGCGTACAAACGTACCTTACCGCTTCCGGCGGCTGAAATAATTTTCGATAGTCGTATGCATAATCCCGGGCAAGGGATACTGTGACGAGTATTAAAGGCAGCGATAATCCCAGGAGAACTGCACTGCAAGGGCGTTTTGCAGAGGTCGCCAGATAAATCAGCTACGGTCATATTGACCAATGCTGTCCTTTTTGGCATCGGAAAGTCGGCAAGCAATGAGTTCTCCAGGCGCAGTATACTGGAATAGCCGTAGAGAGTGTACTATAGAGAGTGCCGTAGAGAGTGTACTATCAGTAAAATAATGTTCATGGCGATATATGTGACACATATTATTCTTACTCGTATTAACGTATTACTTCCTTATGACTAAGTCTTTATTAGCCTTATATTTTGTTGTATAAAGTTAACGAAGTGCGTATGCATGCCGTACCGCAGAGTAGCCAACAGATACTTAACTACAGTTCTATTGATCGATTAACTACGGTACTGCATAATATTAGAAAACGGGGTTTGGGAAAAACTTAAATTATTTTTGTTCAATATTTTTCTTCATTATTTTTTTGTTCGCAAAATTATTTGCTAATTTACGTAAAACAGGACAGCTAAAGGTTAAAATCCGGAGAGCTACTCAGCAAAGCTAATCAGTTGCGTCGGCAGTACAGACGGGCCACCGTAGGTATAAAGTAAAGTCTAATTCATTGCTGACTTACTACGAAAGAAATTTTGAAACCGACATTGAAGGAAGTCATCAACAAGCAGTCGTGTTATAAATTTTTTAATCTGTAACTACTACGCTGGCTCCAATTGCACCAAGTAAAAATGTGAAATATGGTAGTGCAGTGGCAGCGTCAAAATCCGAGGCGCCAAGAACTATGAAGCGGCAAGCGCTACGACCTGCTGAACATTAAGTAATTACGCCGGCTGCCTCCTTCAAGTTATAGCTGCTTTCGTTGAATTCAACTGTTACTAATTTTTTTCTTACAACAAATTTGTAGCAAAATAACAATTTTAAGCTTAAATCGACGGGCTTTTCATTAAATGGAATAATTACTAAACAGGTTCTTTGTGATAATATACAGAGTATGCTGATTAGGAAATGATTCTGCCGGCGCCTCTATTCCACAAATTTCGAGCTAAGGTGTAATCTATCCCATGCGGTACAGTAAGTTCGTATATGACGAGTTTTTAGCATTATTGTGGACGTATAGTTATTGTATTTCCGATCTACGAGGTAACATCTACGAGTATCTAGGTACATTATTATAAATGCTGACTACATATACTGATATACAATTTGCACATACGAACGAACATGCAGAACGAAAAGATGGACAGTATAAAACTGATAGTGTAACTGGGGAATATATGCTTGTACCTCTGTAATTAATTGTTCTCGATTGGTCAAAAATATTGGATCACTGGAAGATTATTATTGCGGTTCCGTGTCGCCAGCGGCACTGTTGCACGCGTACCACATAGAGTCCAGAGCGAAGACGGTTAAGCGGCTCAACTGCGGCAGTGGCGTGCTGGGGAAGTCGGCGTGCTGCCATGTCGGCCCGCCCGGCTCGGTGCTGCAAAACAACGCACGCGATTACGTGCATATAGTGCCATGTACTTTACACGGTGACGTTCCTTTTTACTCCAGGACGCCGGGTCCGATTCACAAATTAGACATGAACGTTTCAGACGCGGGATGTTTTCATACTTACGCTGTGAAGAGATGGCGAAGGAAGGGCCAGTAGGTGTCCCGGGTGCGCCAGAACTCGTACATGTCCGTGGCCATCCGCCGCATCTCCGGGGACGGTTCCGAGAGGGCGGCCTCCATGGCCGCCCGCATGGTGGATAAGAGCCCGACAGCATCCTGGTCGGTGCAGTCTAGACGCAGGAAGGGCACGGCCACCCGCAGCGGCGGCGCCGGGTCGCGACTCTGATAGGGCTCATCAGTCAAGGGGGTCCAGTCGGCAGGGTGCCAGAAGGGCCGCAGATGATGAAAGTGCTGCAGGGCGTCGTTCTGGACGTAATCCAGCAGGATCAGCTGGCCGCAGCACACGTCCATGAGCGGCGACAAGTGGTAGAGGGGAAAGTAGAGCGGCGTATCGGCGCTGGCCGGCCAGTCACCGACCATCGACCAGTCTGTGGGCAGATCGCCGCTGACGACACAGCGGTGGCAGACGATACGCTGCACTGGCCGTGTCGTTGGGGCTATGGCGGCCGGGACAGGTCGGAGGATTCTGACGATCTGCCGAATGACGGTCACGTCGCTGTTGCCAATGTAGTGACTTCGCTCAGCCAGCCAGTGCTCGCCGGGCCGCCACCGCGTCAGCACCAGGGTCTGCACCGCACTGCCCAGGCCGTAGTACAGCTGCTGGCCGAGACGGTACATTTCGTCGTACATGTTAGCGCTGCGTACGCGCAGGCCCAAATCGATGACGCAATGCCGCTGTAGTAAGCAGCAGCGCTTGGCCACGCCGTTCCAGATTGGACTAACCCTACAAGCGCAGCAAAAAGCTGTAATTAAAGCCTTCATCAAGAGCATAAAATTTGCTTAATGCCATGAAGAGCGTCACGTAACACTTTCCAGTTCCACAATTTCAATAGATCGACTCGCCCTCGCGCAATGATGTGGCTAACAACTTATAAAACACATAAATTTTTTACCGTTGTATTGTGGTGCGAGTGACAATATCCATCATGTCAAACAGACACTCGACGATTTCCAACGGTAGACTAGTCAACCGCCCGCAGTCGTCGGCTTCATGCGAAATTGCACTGCAGCCAAGCCTTGTAAAAGCTGCAGCGTTGATATTTTTGTTGGCCAATATACCACTGTCCAAGCAGCGACGGACGCATTCCGAGAGCATCTCAGGATTCCACGGATAATCGCTTTCCTGACGCTGCCAGATGAGAAACTTGACGGAATCCTTGCTTAGACGCATGTAATACCGTATGTCCTGGACCCCGCCGTATGTCTGCCGTGGCCGGCCATTAAGTGCACGGCACTGCGCAGCGTACACCGCACGCCGCATCTCAAACTGCAGCCGGTTCTCATCGATACTGTTGATGTGCGCCACGTCCACCGTGTCCGTCGTGTAGGCGGCGTAGACGCACTCGCGCGGCGATGGTGGGAGCAGTAGCAGCGGTCGACGGGGCGGCCGCTCGGCGGCAATCTGCAGTGGATGCAGGAGATGGCGCTGAGCACCGGCATCAGTCCTTGTCTGCACGCAGCACATTAACCCGGGGCCGCTGAGGCAGAAGCCAACAACGGCGGCCGGCCGGAAGATCAGCGGTGCGCTGGGCTCTCTGCGCAGTGCCGCCAGCACCGTGTAGAAGCTGCCGCCCGCTTCCGTGAAGAGGGCGTGGGGGAAGACACGGTGGGCGGGCAACCAAGCGGCCGGTAATTCGCTGCAACGAAAGTTGACAAATATTTGCTGCTGGTCGTCGGAAATGTCCTCGATGAAGCCCAGGTACCAGGCGTTGTTTAGCAGCACCATGACGGTGTTGCCGCTGCTGACACTGCGGCCGAAGCGCCGGTACGGCCATGGTTCAAAGCCCACTTCCAGTTGGAATTCCAAGTCCAGCTCCATGATCCCGCGCTAGCGCTGCAACCCGTCCGACCAGCGCAAATAATTGCTGATCTGTATTCGGGTGTATCGGTGCTTAACTTGAGGTACGATATATCATATCTATATAATATTATGTGATGTGTTTCGCCGGAGTCCATCACAGCGATTTGTATGCGAAAATAATAAAGCGCTTTGCACGGCAATAGATGCACCATTCCAGTCCATCTTCAACCCGAGATCTCCAGACAAGCACGTGAACAAAAGTCAATGGAAAAAGTGACAGTGACAGTTAACCAGCAGAATATGTCCCCGCTTTAAACAAGGAGAGGAGTTGTTACAAGTTGCACGCCACTAATGCAGCACGGGTTCCAAGTCCTAGCTGGTATGTTAGTAGCTGTGCGAAGCCGTTGTTTATAACGTTACCACCAGTGCTGGACGGGATATATAAACAGCTGGCATACAAAGTAATGGTACTGTGATAGAAGTATTGATGCGTGTGCATGGCATGCGTGCCATGCACAAATGTCAATCAATAATAATTCGTTTTATTCCAAGACCGGCATAGCACACCAGGGCGCAGTGGGAGGAGGCAAGAATGCAGGCCTGTTTAATTTTGTTGATATTGATCGCCGATAAGCGTTTGCTGGACGTGCAGTGTCTTTGAAGTTAACTACTCATAGGGTACAGGATTGGGCCCATAATATAAAGGGCCGGAAATATACTCTTACAGTCCCTACTCTCTTACCTACAGTGTGCCATATGCTGCACAATGCATGGAGACTTTAGTAGACATACTGTACAGTTATGTACCGTATTGTACAGTTATGTACTGTATCCTCACTGCCGTTCCTGTAGGAGTACGGAATGTCGCACTATGCTGCCACGGTTAACGAATGACTACTCAAATGTTTCGGTAGTGTCACGTCACGTTCTGAAACTACGCATAATGATGCGATTCCGAATGCGATTCCGAATGAGATAAGCAAAACAAAATAGAAAAATGACATAAGCATAGAGAGATACTAGAGATAATTACAATTACTTGTTGCTTCGTCGGAAGTAGGAGTCCAACAAGCACAACAGCACAGAAAGGTCAGTCCGTACGAAATTACAATTACTGTAAGTAGCATAATTATTCTACCGTTAAGGTGATAGCGATGCCGACACCTTGAGTGCATATCTGGCACACCTTTGTACATGTTAGCTTCGCGGTTAAACGCAGCCGGTGGTAATCAGCTAGTAACCAATGTAATTATAAGCTGTTTTCGAATGTACGAGTATTATTGGTAATTATCGAAGATCACCAGCTCGAGAACTCGACGCTAAATCGGCCATATAGTGTTGCTGGTTCCCTGGATGCGGATCATGGAACGATACGACAGGTTATTGTCTCTGACAGTTTGGTGCATACTCGTCGTGTCACCTCACCGCCTCTGCCACACGGAAATTTTTGTAACAGTATTTGCCATCAGATTTTTTATTCTCGTACTGAATTTCAAATCCATAATTCGGCCACAATTTTACACGGATTCTGTCCGTAAATTCCAATTCGTGCATGCATAGAAACCAGCAGTTCTCCCTCTCTTTTTCCCCCACCGCGTTATGCAATCCGCTAGCGCGTCTACACTTCTCTTTCCAATCTTTCCGTAATAACCGCAATTTTTTCACATCTTCGGTCATTTTTTTATCGCCATACATTGCCCATTTCTCCCGAAAGCGCATCAAAAAATGCCGGTACAGCATATTATCACCACTATTCCAAGCCAAAATATTGTCCGTAACCTTTTTGGTCAGCTTTGTTGGATGGTTATTTTGCCGGTTTAAATGGAACTCTACAACATCATCCCATTCCCAGCACAGCAACTGCCGCAGTAATACCAACGACTCATCCATATAATCACTGATCATCACCAGCGCAAACCGTTTGTCGATATAATCAATGGTTTCTTGCAATACCGTCATGTTATCGAAATCTTCTTTCTCCAGCCCGAAATCCGACAACATTGGATTCCTGGCAAACTGTAGCGAACGATTATCAGTGCTGTTGAAATAGAACCGGTGTGGATCGGCTGCGAAATCGTTCAGAGAAACACCGAATCGTTGGTTAAGAGAAAAATATGTCCACGCTGATTGGTACATGGCTGTCGGTTCGCGGACGATGGCAATGTAAACGGTATTTTTAGGCATGAGTGACGGTATCACGTCTTTATTGTAGCGTGCATGATGCGCGAAAATGTCATAGTGTGGATAAGATTGTCGCGGAACCGGCAGTGCCATGTCGGAACGGAATCGCTCCAAGTTCGCAAAGTTCCCGAGATTGTTGGAGAACCAGGGGATAACGAAGGTCAAGTTATAGCGGTTCCCGTAACGCATCAGGATGTTCTGGATACTGGAGCTGCCGCACTTGTGGGTTTTGACAAACATAATGTGGTGAGTTGGTTGGCATTGTGAGCCGTGAAAAATCCTGCCCGCAGCAAAATTAATACTGTCTTTCCGGATGTCCCTGTATAAACCGTACATAGCAGTGATTTTTAAAGCGCTAGGTATGCGTGATACTCGAGCACAAGTACTGCACATTTCGAGAACGAAGTCCTACACTCCCCGCCAGTCACCGGTGGCAGGATTACATATTTTAAGGGAAGAAGACCCAGGATATATGCAAAATTCGTATACAAAGTGTGAAAACGAAAGCTGTGTGCCTTGTGCGTAGTACCAAATGATACTGGGTACTATAAAATACCAATGTAGCAGGAATTTAAAGGAAAAGACCCAGGAAAGGCATATACCGGGTCTTCTCCTTAAAATCCTTACTTTAATACAGCAATTTAGCACTCCATAGCAATATAGCATTTACTTTAAATTAATTTTCGATAAAGAAGGAAATTAATGACTACAAAATAACAGGCCACTAAATCTCATCTTTGTTAATCGTTGCGCCTGCAGAGAATCAACATGATACTGGTATGATTTGAAAAAAATAATATTCGTTTGTGGATTGTTTTGTTCATCAACGGGAATGGATTGTTTTGTTTTAAAATGATCCCAACCCCCATGTGTCTTCCAAACGAAAACCTCTTGTACTTATCCCTGAGGAGAACGCGTGCTTTTGCTATCTATTACCGTTGAGTCCATCGCGATGGCTCTCGGTAAACTGGGTATGTCGTTCCCTGCTTATGCGTTCTCACTCGGTTTTGTTGGTTCCTTTTCTGGCTTTGGCAGTTGTTTTTAGGAATTAACACGCACCATGGAGTTTAAATGCGATCTGTGCGGAAAAGTCGTGAAAACCGCTCATGGACTGTCCATGCACCGTGATTCACTGGTGTGCAAGAAGGCCCGCGTTAAAGCTCTCCGTCAGGGACCCGCAGCAGAACCTAACCTCGCACAACCAGCAGTCAGTTCCAGTCTCCAGGATCGAATTATTGAGTTACGAAAAATCCATGCCGTCCTCCGCCATGTGCCTGCGGGAGCTAGACGCGCCTGTGCGGAAGCCTTACGCAAGATTTTCGTCGACTGCGTCGAAAAGAACGATGACGACGCGTGGGCAAAACTGCTGCTTTTTGCCCTAGAGAACCTACACGCTCCCCCGTCGCACTCTGGTCGAGGCCCTACGTTAGCAGCATCCGTGAAAGCAAATTTACAAGGCACCAGTCTGAGTAGCAAGCCAAAGAAATCAAAAAAGAAGCGGTCTAACGATGAAGCACTGAGAAGGGCCGTCAACGCAAAGCTACAAGATGGCGATATTAGTGGCGCTGTGAAACTATTAACGTCAGACGACTGTGTGGCAGCGGTGACAGATGAAGTTTTTAATTCTCTTAAGGAAAAACACCCAGGTCCCCCTGCAGATCTGGATTTTCCCATTGCACCTCCAGCTGGCTCTCCCCAAGATTTCACGGCAGAAGAAGTTTTAGCCGCGTTGAAATCTTTCCCTGCTGGTTCTTCAGCTGGCCCTGACGGACTGCGAGCACAGCACTTAAAAGAGTTAGTTAAAGTACCTGGCGAATGCGGAGAAGTGTTTTTAGCGGCGCTTACAAAGTTAGTGAATCACGTAGTTTTCAACCCGATTCCCGATAGCGTCCGCACAGTGCTTTTTGGCGCCACGTTGATACCTTTCAACAAGAAAGCGGGCGGGATACGGCCCATAGCGATTGGCTGCACTATAAGACGCCTGTGTGGTAAATTGATTAGCTGACGTGTACAGTCGGAACTGGGCGGCTTTTCTCGCCCAGTGCAGTTTGGCTACGGAACACCGGGAGGAGCAGAAGCAGCTGTTCATGCCACCCGGAAATTTCTTCGAGCCCACCCAGCCAGCCCTTCCGTGTTGTTGAAGCTTGATTTTCGTAACGCGTTCAACACCATTCGTCGCGATGTCGTTCTGAAAGAAGCTGCTGACAAATTACCGCAATACTTCCATTTCATTTCCCAGTGTTATAGGAATTCCTCTACCTTGTTCTGCGGCGAAACTACGATGCCATCCGCCCATGGGGTGCAGCAAGGTGACCCACTTGGCCCGTTGCTGTTTTGCCTTGCCTCGTACAAGCTGGCAAAAAGTCTCTAGTCCGATCTCAGTGCCTGGTTTCTCGACGATGGGACAGCAGGAGGAGACCCAGAAGTGGTTTTGGAAGTCTTTATCAGAGTTTGTAATGATGCGCCAACAATCGGTCTAGAACTCAACTTCGCAAAGTGCGAGCTGTATGTTTATGGCGGGTCTGAAGCGGAACAACAAGACATATACGACCGGTTTGCCGCAGTCGCACCTGGTATTAAGAGGATAACCCCAGAGACGTTGGAACTGCTCGGTGCTCCCCTTACGGACTCGTCCATCGGCCACTGCTTGGACGGTAAAATTGGCCAAATCAAAAAACTGACAGACTCATTTAGGTCCTTCAGTTCTGATGTGGCCAGTGTGCCCAACGCTTGGGCAGATATGAGTTATGAAATGTGAATCACCATGAGATAAGAAGAAGACCACAGATTGGATATCAAAATATGATACATATCGGCAACACATGCCCCCTTTAAGGCAAACATGCCAAAAGATAATCTAGTCTAGAGTAGATTTACCGTATGGCATCGTTGACTTATCCAATTCAGTCTAGCATTGCCAAGTTGTTTTGTACGTATGGAAATTTGTGGCATTATTACCAACACCAGTGTAAACAAAATTGCCAACAATTTCGTTCAATGCTTTACACAAAAACTGTGCAGTTTAAATATTTAGAGTAAGCTGATTGCTGTTTTTTTTTATTCGTTATTATTTGCGATTATTGGTATTTTATCGGATTACTGCTAACACATGTAAGTTAAATGTCGACACCAGTTCGAACTGCTTTGCCTACAATCCGCGCAAGGAAAGTAAAATGAGCACTTTTTGGCACTGTTAATCGGGGATCGGGATAGCGGGTGTGCTCGAGATAAAACCGAATAATTAATAGCGTAATTCATCATCGTCCCTGGCGCGGGAAAAAATAGATAGCGAAGTGTCATCATCCGGTTGAAGTAAAGAACTTGTTCTGCTGTATGCGGC
Organism: Paramacrobiotus metropolitanus; assembly: GCF_019649055.1. Taxonomy (NCBI): domain Eukaryota; kingdom Metazoa; phylum Tardigrada; class Eutardigrada; order Parachela; family Macrobiotidae; genus Paramacrobiotus; species Paramacrobiotus metropolitanus. The sequence goes on along the minus strand of NW_026570448.1, from coordinate 18,636 downwards.
AGTTTGCAAAATTAACCTTTCTATCAGGTCTATTGCTAATTTGCGCTTACTTTTGCGCGGCATTTTCAAAATTCAAGTGAAGCTGTAACAGTCGCCTGCTGAAGTGATATATTTTTGACAAACAAATTATGCATTTTTGATTTTTCGCGCGCTTTTCTTGCATGTGCGATGTGAGAATGCATACACGTACTCGGTTGTTTATCAACAGTCTGACTTATTATAAGTCAGGTCATTCACTTATCGTGGCAGTGACAGTTGGTATGGTATCACATTATTGGGGCATTTTTTACGCATCATTTACTGTTACTCACAGCAGCTTGGCTTTCGGTAAGACTGACTTGCGATAAACCAACAGAACTGAATTTTTATATTAAGCGTTTTGCCGGCGCAGCAAGCGTTATTTCTCCTAAGAAACAGTCTGTCATTACCGCGACTCATGTACACTCTAAGAGCGGCCGCTTGCTACAAATATCCAGAGAAGCTCAGGGAGTTTGACGAAGTGATTAGGTCAAAAGCTGAGGAGATTACGAATGTTGTGATGGACGACTGTACTTACGTGCAAGCTTCTCTGCCGGTAAAATCAGGTGGCCTGGGTTTGCCTAAAGCCGAAGAAATCGCTACGCCGGCCTATCTCTCCTCGCTTTATTTTACCGACGAGCTAGTACGCACTATTGTGCCCGAAGATTGCCCCGACGAGCGGTCTGACGTTGAGCTGTGCTGGGAAGAACGTACAGGAAAGAGTGCACCTGCGATGGAAGACCGGAGCAACCAACGCTTGTGGTCGGATATGCTGACTGCCGGGAAACTGGAAGCCTTAAAAGAGAGCGCCGACGTTATTGCCTCTGCTCGTCTGTTGGCTGCCTCTGCTAAGGATGCCAGTGCCTGGTTGTTTGCATTGCCGGTCGCCAGCCTTGGCACACTGCTGGACGATGCCGGTCTGCGGATCGCTGTTGCTTTGCGGATGGGGGCGCCTATTTGTAAAGAGCATAAATGTCGGTGTGGTGAAATGGTTGATACATGCGGCTTACATGGATTGTCGTGCGTCAAAAGCCAAGGAAGGTTCAGGAGGCATGCGAGTCTGAATAGCGTGATTCAGCGTAGCCTGGGATCAGCAAAGGTGCCGTCAATCTTGGAGCCTCCCGGACTGTGCAGACTGGACGGGAAGCGGCCAGACGGCTTATCACTCTTCCCATGGAGAAATGGCCTCCCTCTGATATGGGATGTAACAGTTTGTGACACATTCGCTACTTCGTATATAGCTGGCTGTTCAGAAGCAGCGGGATCGGCTGCTGAAGACGCGGAAGTGCGGAAGCGGAACCTATATTCCGAACTCACTGATCGGCATTTTTTCCAGCCAGTGGCACTCGAAACTATGGGAAGTTGTAGCGAAAGTACCCACCAGTTCATCAATGAAGTCGGCCGGCGTATCAAAGAACAAACGGGAGAAGCGCGCGCTGTTCAGTATTTGTGGCAACGTATAAGTGTGGAAATTCAGCGCGGAAACGCGGCTTCTGTCCTGGGGACGGTCGAGTGTTCTCGAGAGTTAGAAGAGTTATTTTTCTTGTTCTGATTATTGGGTATTTAAAGTTTTAACGTAAATGGCATTGGCTTGTACAAGTTGATAATAAAAAAATCATATAGCAATTTAGCACTCTATAGCAGTTTCGCATTCCATAGCAGTTTAGCGCACTGCACTCTATCCCGCGTCCTCGATACCTTTTTCCAGCTATTGGTATTTCATAAGCTAACTATGCGATGCTATGCAGTCACATTGCAGTGTAGCGTAGTGCATTTACCTGAGAGTTTCCGATGTCGGGAATATTTCTCGATAGCTAAATGCACGATACCTGGCCAGGGATAAGGTAAGCAGCATCAACAGGAATAATAAACCCACGACGATTACGCTGCGGATGCCTTTTGTTGCAGAAATGGCAATACTGATAATAACGGCCATTATGGAGAACGGTGACCTTGATATAACAGGGACAAGGCGAAAACCGTCTGCCAGCAATGACTTCTGCCAGCGCACCAGCGTGCGTTAAGTGTTATTAAACGTCAATAGGTCGGTACAGTCGCCGTGGGTTACTGAATCACAGTCACCAGTGTCCCCATCTTGTTAAGGTTGAACCAGGAATAACAAATACCGTTTTACGGATTTTGGAATTCGAAACATTTTACGCTTCTCGTATTCCTAAACTTCGGATATATGGTTCCATAATATTAATACGAAGATCCAGTCTTCAATGTCTATACTTACCGTAAAGTATTATATGGAAATAGCGCATACGTATCTTGCAAATGCGTGAAGGAAATATATTCGGTGCCTACTCACCTCAAATAATTATTGCCATTTCCTGGTAATATATTGTGCAGAAGATTTCTGTTTGAAAAATTTATGAGGTGGTAGCTTCGAATCGAATTTACAACTTATAAAACGTGCACACGTATGGTAAACCTGTCAACTGACATCTCAAAAGACACACTTGCTGGCACGAAAGCAGCATAAATATGCTTTCATAAGAAAAGAAAGGTTTCGCCAGCGTCGGACATATTGCAAGTCATACAGATATCTCATACGTCCTGCATGCGCAACGTACGTATGCATGTACCCCGTACGTCGATGTCCAGCTTCTTCCTTCAGTGTCCAGCATAAAGTGCTCCTAATCCTCTTATGCAAAGTCAGATAGAACTATGGTAAAGCGGAGTAAATTAATCAATGCAGTCTGTTGCAAGATCGATATACCCGTAGACTTCAGCGATAAAACACTAATTCAAATTGTGATCCAGTTGATATATTATAAATATTAACTGCTTGTCTCCGCCGTCTTATAGAATTACACAAAGCGTCACATAATCACATACGGACGCAGTTTACGAATGTGGTTGCAACTGTGTCGGTGATCTCGGTAACGCCAACTCCAGGGGCGGGAAGCGCCAGAAAATTGCACATGGTGATCGATTAAATGTTTTTCTTTGTCATTACATCCGTAATATACGTGGTGAATATGACACATATTTTTATTAACGTATGACTTCCTTATGATTTTATTAGCGTCATAAAAGTATTTGGCGTGGAGTAAGTTGTGTTGTAATCAATGTAATGTGCCGCATAAAAGTATTCCCGCAAAGTTACCGAAGTGCGTTACTGTGCATAGACTGTACAAATACGTACCGAGCACATTTTTTTATTCGTTAAACGTGCGAATACAGAAACAATTAAACAACTACAAAAGACATTACATTATAAATTTAACAACCAGCGGAAACATGCGGCCGAATCACAGTACATTGTACAAAGTACAACTCTGATATTATTGATAATATTGCATTTATGCAGCTATATTTCTTTCAAATTCACACTTTGCAGGTACAAGTTAAGCGCTGGTTCCGTAGTCAGGCACGGAATAAAATTTATCATAAACTAGGAAATGCACCGATGGGTTCGCTGTAAGACCGGAGCGCAGCGCTTGGCAGAGCATATTTTCCGAGTTTAGGAAGTTTTGATAACTACTCTATTATTTTTTGGTTACTTAGTAATTTTTAAAAACATTTTCATATGCATTGTTTAACAGACATTTCAAAACGAAACTTTAATAACATAGCACAGCAGTCAGCAAAGCTGTGCAACATCTTTTCTGTGATTGCATATGTTTCCGATTTTGCCGTTATTTCACCAGTTGTCGACGTTTTCTTTTGTAGAACACGAGCAAAGTTTCAGCACAATTACGATAGACCATGATAACTACCGCTGCCGGGTGGTAGATTTTTGACATTTATTATAATTATAATAATTCTTAAGCAACGATTCTCAGGTACGAGTAGGACTCTGAAGCTTCTCTCGGGTTGTATTAGCATCCTGCCGTTTAATTCACGTGTTTCCACGCTTTTTTGACAATTGTATATAAGCGAATTCTTTCAAGGCTCAAGCCCATGTGGAAGCGAACTACATAACTCGCCATCTTCTGAAAAATGGAGAGCTGCATGACTATATCCTGGTCAACATTAATAATTGGTACCCTCACATGAAACACTTTATCCAGCTGCAATGACGTTTACGAAGGTCATGTGACGATACTTGGTCCGGTCGCGAAACTGCGGAAGTGTGTTTATCGAAGGGCGACAAAAAAGCCCCAGAATACCAAAGAATCGGCGAAGTAATTTACGTGGTGTTTCTTGACAGTAACTTGTCAACTAGATTCGTTTAGGACGCGCCGTTCGAACGTTTTAGTGAATTTGTCCGAGAAACTTTCGCAGGGCTATCGCTGTATCAGTTGCGCGTGCAAGTAACTCTCAATACTCAGAGCGGACTCGGAGAGCAAATGTGACCTAGTACTGTACATGGTGCCGAGTTCGTTTACAACTTTGCATAAACAGGAACTCCTGCTTGCGTGAAATTCGAAGCACATTTCTGTTTAGTTGATATATACCTGTGCATGTAAGCTTTTTTTATAATGACTAATACAAGGCGACAACCATTCTACTCATCCCTTTCCGTAGACTTCCGTCGACACTCGATGAGGGTGACGTTGTGGGTCACTTGTGGCTGAGCATGACGCTTACATATTTTACCAAATGTACTGTCGTACAGGACTAAGGTCACACTGCAACCGAGTGACGGCAGTGATACAAGGAAACGGTGGAGTAAAATGGTTTCCCTTTGTAATTTTCAAAGTATTGTACGGTAGAGATAATGGATGTATAATGTTCCATCGCGTACTTCCTCACTTTTATATAAGTACTTTATTTTGCCCAACTCCAGAAGTTCCCTCTCTTGATAGCTTGGTGTACTGTTCCTGGATGATCTGCTGTTCTTTTGCTGGATGATTTGGCATTCCGGGTTCCGAATGTAAAGACAGTAAGTAAAGTCAGCAAAATCTGCTCACAAGTTCGCCATGGATAGACCGTAGAGGCTACACGCTACAGTACTGTATTGTACAGCTTTACAAACGCAACAAAGAAGGATTATCCTTATATCGAACACACAATTCTCCATCGTGCTTAGTAAAAATTTATTTTAATGTAATTGAAATCAATTTCAATAATTTAAAATTGAACACAAAAGAGTAAAGAACTGCAGTGTTACTAGCAGAGAAACCATTGCAGACTGCAGCGCAACTCTGCATAGCACAATGTTAAATCTCTACGGAGGCTCTGTGTCATGGGCAGCCACCACGGGAGGCGTTTAACCCATCGTACGGCGTTTATCAAGTGGTACGGCTAATTAGAAAACCTTCGCTGCGCTCCGGTTGATTACATGAAGCATTCACGCTTTTTCAGCTGCATGCGTGTTGTTAGCGCTAACAACTATCACTATCCTTCCAGTACAAATCTCACTGGTTCAATAATAATTATTATAGTTATGTACCGGTACATGTATATAGTACATTCTACAGATCTGTATAATTATGTCACTTCCCTACAGGATTGAGTATGTGCTGTGAATCAACACAGGCAGTACAACGCTCTTTAAATGACTGAACGACGAAACTTTGCTTAATTCAGGCACGTCCAATATTTCCTTACAGAGCAAGCAAAAGGCCTAGGTATCATTATTTTTGAGATCAGCAACAAATTCAGCTTGTGCACCAGCAAATGCTACCTCACACTACGACTTTTTGAGCGGCTGGTTGCAGCTCATATAGCTGCTCGCCGTCCAGTTTGTCGGCTTCCTGTGCCATGATGTTGCGAATCTTTTTGTTGCGATTAATGTCCAGGTGAGCTTCTGCTTCCGGGATGGATCCGAAGATTTCATCCATGCGCTCAAGATTCTTTCCCTTAGTCTCCGGCACAAAAATCAATACGAAAATGGCCATTACTAAGCAGAAAGAGGAAAATACCTGCAATCCAAGACGGCGTTGTTCAGTGTGCCTAACGTTATAATGCAAACTTTGCATCGTGATACTGTAACAGCATTTGACAGTTGAAAGTAGAAGCCATATCAAGCGGCTTACCACGTTGGTATAATACGCTATATCTTCCAGCATAATGGGTGTCAATTTGGAAACGATAGCGTTCCACGTCCAGTTGGACATTGTGCACAGTGCCGTGGCTTTGCCGCGCACCCGCATGGGAAAGATCTCCGACTGGTACACCCACACCACGGGACCCCAGGTGGCAGCAAAGACCATGGTGAACAAGTATATGAACACTAATGCGCCGTATACCAGATCCTCTTGTACGTTTACCGACAACCCGAGAAATCTACAAAGAACACCGCGTACAAATCAATTTTCGCTACACTCGGGATTCTCTCCGGACTCACGTTGCGATAAGGGCATGGCACAGACACATTAGAAAACCACCAATAACCAGCAGCAGTTTTCTCCCGATCCGTTCCACTAACCACATGGCAAAAAATGTTGAGAGGAAATTAACTCCAGCATTGAGAATTATCAGCGTGACAAAGGCATGAATAACCGGCATCCCAATGGCACTGAACACTTTCCCGCCATAATACAGCATTACGTTGCAACCGGTCCATTGCTGGAAAAACTGCAGGGTTATCCCCAGGGCCACGCGATTGCGGATGCCGGGCTGTAGCAGTTCCAGCCACGTGGCGTTACCCACTGTCTTCTCATAGTTTACATTCTCTTTGATGGTAGCGAATTCGGCCAAGAGCTTCTCATTATCCGGCCGCAGGTTGCGCAGTTTAGCCAGTGTCTTAAGCGCTTCGTCATCGCGGTTACGATCAATTAGCCAGCGTGGAGAAAAGGGTAAGAGGATAATCAGCAGCCACAGAACCGCCGCCGGAATCAGCTGCATTCCCAGCGCTAGCCGCCACTGCAAATCCCCGCGGAGCACCATCAGAATCGCCGCGTTGACGGAGCAGGCCACCAGCACCCCGAAAGCCGTCATCAGTTGGAAGGTGGTGATTAACCGTCCACGGATGGATGTCTTAGATGTCTCGGAGATGTACAACGGCACTACGGCGCTCATCAGTCCCACACCAATACCGGAGACCACCCGGCCGATGTACAATGTAACCAGATGACTGCAGCCGGTCTGCATGGTCCCACCTACCATATAAAACACGGAACCGGTGAAGATGGAATAGCGCCGGCCGAGGAAGTCAGCCAGAATGGAGGCGCAGGCGGCGCCCGCGATGCAGCCGACCAGGAAGGTAAACGGGATGGATCCCATGATGTCCGGGGCGTCCTGGGTCTCCGGCAGCCGCGGCAGGGTAATGTTGGTCAGTTCCAGGTAGGAACCATCCAAGTCCACCCAGAGTGTACCGTTTTCGTACTGCATCGCGGGACGGTCGTCGGTGCCATTGAGGAGTGTGCCGTCGTCTAGGGTAACATTAAGCATTTCGTCTTCTCGGATGCCAAATTCCACACCGAAGCTGTTCATGCCCATTACTTGCCTGCAGATCATAATGTACAATTACAACCAGAGTAAACGCCAGGATATATGATATATCCAATTAGGATATAATCCCGGTGGGTAAATAGTAAATAGACATTCGCAAAAAAATTAATTAATCATTTATGACTATTTAAATTTTATTCTCTTTATCCGGACGATTATATTACTCACTAATATGTATATTCTTGTGGTGTATATAATTCTTAACATGGGTCGGTAAGTTTATCCAATATCATGGTAAACAGTTGTCACATAAAAACGACAGCGCAGCCGCGCATGTTTAGCAGCTACTTGAGTTATCTGGCGTAGTGGTGTGGGCCGTGTGGCTCGCATGGCGTGGCTTTAACGTGTCGTCACGTTTTTTTACCGACGCAGTTGCAACAAAGCGGTTCAAGTTTTTGAAAAATTTCAAGTACTTTGTTAAGGGCACATTCAGCTTAATCGCTTAAAGAAAAACACCGGAAGGAAATCGGTTTTTGAAACTTGATAATCCGGGTGTTACTAAGTACACCTAAACGACCATCGTTCATTCACATACCATAGTGTTTCACTTAAACGACCATACGAGTAGGGTAGTTATTCACATTAAAGGTAAGGTGTTTACCCAATGTCGCCCATTTCATAGCCGAAGAGAAATCCACCCATGGCGGCTGCTAGTGCGACTAGCCAACCATATATCGGTATCGATTCCATTTTTCCACAATAGCCCTCTTCAAAGCAGCAAAAATACTCCAGTCAGCTTTTTTTTTTACAGCAATGGACAGACTATAAGGCCAAAGGCAGTTCTGTTAATGAAAAAACAGGAAGATGCTAACGACAGACAATTGAAGATTTTATGACAAAGATTGTGTGCTACGATCAAACAGCTCCCATCGTAAATCGCTTCTGGTGACAGGCGTGTTGCTAACGCAAACAATAAATGTCTGCACTTCACACCGTAAGCGTCTAATAAATTTTCCAGCAAAACAGTGATTATTGGTGCAGAATCAGGTTTTGGTATATCATACGCAGCTTAAGTAAAAACTCCCGGGGCGCATGTTGTTCATTATGTCGGCAGTATTTAGATGATCTGTATACCTTAGGATTTTCCTGTCTTTACATTGGGGAAATCCTCCGGTGTTCGGCATTGTGAAGCAGCAGTCCGAGATTTCACCGTCGTTTTCACTTTTCACGCACTTAGTGCACGAACGGAAATTCCGCTTACCGTTAATTATGTAGAATTCGGTTATGCTTTGGCTTGAAGAACTCGCACTTTTACCGAAACCGACCGATGATACGCTGTTATGCCCTGTAGTGCCAGATTGCCAAAGCCCTTCGCCGCCACAAGTCTCCAGAAAACGTCTCATGATCTCGAAACCACGGGTATTTGAATATGCTCGTTTCGTGCGGTCGACGAGTACTTGATGTTTTTTTTTTTAATTCAATAAGCGGGATCCCTGAAATCCCTCCGGAAAATAGGCGGGTTTGTTAATAATTGTACCGGGTGGCAGAGCAGGACAGCTTTCCCGGCTTTTTGCTTGTTCCTCGTGATCCACTCGTCGCACCGACTACCACTGAAAGACTAAGATGCAGTTGATAGATAATTTTACTGGCTACTAAAAACAACAAAACTTGTTCTAGAAATTCAAGACATGCTCGTAAACCATGGTGTTGTCGTAAACCATTGTAGGGCGATCCAGATTCTGCCGGGCACTGAATAAAATAATTCGATATGTACGTTAATTGGGAAGGTAAGTAAAGAAGTAAGTAAGTAAATAAGTACGTTACAAACATTTAACCTTTTTAATTGGACAACATAATCTGATTTAAGAACAGCTGCAGCAGTTATTACGTAAATCGAGATGTAATTTAATTAAGCAATATCTCTTTGATTTTCCCATGCTTTCCGTCAATAGCCTTTTTTTAAAAGAATGACCAATTTCCCATTTATGCTCCGATTAATATTGTCAGAGGCGTACGACTGCGCCTGGTGCGTACGGTCCACACAGGACGTACTTGCACCATTGCTTGCCGTTACCACCTCTCTCGCTGTACGTACGTGTGCTGCTGCACTGCACTCATCCGCTGAAGCGGATATACGCAGCGCATACACTGAGCCACACTTGCTCTCTCGTTCCTCTCTCGCAGTATGACTCAGCGTTCATACGCTCGCGTTGGATAGAGTCCAGTCTGCGCATCATCACACAGCTGATGGCACACAGCACGTGTTGCCGCCAGTTGCTTCTTTACACGCCTTGAAGACGCTCAAGAACCTTCCTAGCACACACTTGCTATTTAGCCATCACTGCTATGTTCTTGCTTTCCTGCTATTACGCAGCATTGTTCCCCCTTTATTTGTCAATAAAGCATCACTCGTGATCTCCTCGTGCTCATCTGTTACATGGTAGCAGCATCTTTTCTGGTTTTCCTTCCTACGGAACCTTTGAGGAGACGGTGAAGGCTTCATTTACGGAGAACTCGTGAGGAACCTGAAAGTCACTGTCAGATCGATTACTGAAGTAATCTCTGCCCTGACTTTGATCGGACTGATCTTGCCGTCTTACAGCTGAGGAAAACGAGGATCACTGAAGTGATTCTCACCCAGCTGGTGAGCACAGTTTCTCTGTCTCTTCCACACTGAAGAGCACATTCCCAACAGCACGGACATTTTCTTCTCCCAACTGACGGATCAGACTCGAACGAGAGTCTGCAGCGCGAACGGATTAATCCTATAATACGGGGACCATCGGTTTGAACACCGACCCGCAACTTTAACGGCGGATTTTCACTCGGAAACGACGGATTTCCGACCTCGGACGGAGGAAATCGAGCGGAACCGACACCGACACCGACACGGGTAAAGTAACGGTTCTAGGTCGATTTTAGCCGAAACTAGGTCGGCATTTCATTTTCTAACGGTAGAAAACGATTTCTATCCGTAAAATTTAACTTTTTAACGGTTAAAAAGTAATTTTCGACGGAGAAACCGACTCGGAATTTTGCTTTTGGTCGAGAACCGACCTGCTAGGTCAACGAACCTGTCTAGACAGTTAGACAAAGGCTAACCGGCAACAGGTCGGAAATTCTCTTATTTTCGATTTCTAACGGTCCTTCGACCATCAGAAAATTTTCTTAATTCATAAAACTAATTTCTAACGGTTAAAAACTCAAAAATCCGACTAGATAAACTTTCTAGCCGAGCAAAAATAATTTGTTTTTCTCGCGGGAAATAGCGCGAAAATTCTCGAACTTCCTTGTGACGTCATAACGACCGCTTATCAGTACTTAAGAAGCAGCCAATCAGAGTGCAGGGGAAAGTTCCCATAGCCTAACATAGGCGTGATTCATCGTTTTTTGTAAATTTTGCACGCGGCTCGCATTCTGTGACGTAGGCAGAAGTGCAAGACCACTTAACCTGTTACGTCATACTGGTCAGCACAGTAGTATAGGACGTACTACACCGTACTACTATAACGTACTGTACTGTACCATAGTACTGTATATTAACCCTGTGTACTGAGTCACCAACAGACACATCAACAACAACAACAACATCTCACCGGACGTTCCTGACCCTCGGAAGTTCCTGAACTAAAAGACGTTCCTGACTTTGCCGAACATCTTCACACAGAAGATTGTTCGACTTCCTCTTTCTAACCGATAAAACCTTTTAAGGCTCCACCAGAGCCGACCTGATTTGACCACAATGTCGAACCAGAGAGAAAATGAGTACGCGAGAAAGTTCAACACTGACTATTCTCGGCGTGCGAATATGACCGGAAAGTACTCACTCCGGTACGCCGGTCAGGATAAAAGTCAGCCGTCCTCAACCGACTCGACTAAGTCGGCCGAAGCGAAGGAGAGACGCAACGAACGGATCCTCCTTGCCGACTCGAATCCGACTTCGGATGACAGTTTCGAGGACGCCAGGGATAAAACATTCCTGGAAGCCCCAGCTGACGTAGCAGCCCCGTCCCACCCGACCGGGGGGGGATGTGGAACAGCTGCAGGCAGGGACCACATTGTCTCATGCCGACCTGGAGTCGAGCTCACACAGAGCTCAAGACTCGGTAACGGTCACAAAGGCCACCGAGCTAGGACGGCAATCACCCAACAGGACGGAAGTGCCGAAGCCGACCTCGTCCAACATGGACATACCGACTAACCAAGTCGGACGGAAATCGCCGACCACACAGGTCGAGCGAAAATCTCCGACCAAAGAAGTCAGGGACCAATCACCGACTAGGGAAACCGACCAACAAATGGTCGACCAGCCCTCAGTAAAGGAAGTCGACCAACCGAAGGTCGACCTACCATTAACGAAAGAGGTCGGACAACCGACATCGAACGGAACGGAGAAACCGACAACAGAAGTCGGCAACGTCCAACCGACCACACAGGTCGGAAGGATTTCGCCAAACTCAAAGGTCGGACAACAGATGCCGACCACAGAGGTCGGAGAAAAGGAAGTCGGTAACAAGCAACCGACTAGCCTGGAACGGCAACCAGCCGACACAAAGTCGGATGCGGCCGTCCAGCCGACCAAACTACCGGCCGGAACGAAAGATTCCGAGGTACCGCCACGAAGCGGCCCTCACCCAGCCGGATCATCGACTAACATGCCGGCACCCAACAAACGGGTAATTTCACCGCTGAGCCGACCTTCGCCAACCGGACGCGAGTCGACTCGAGCGATTGAAGCTCAACAAACGGTGAAGTCGACTAAGGCGACACAAAGTCGACCTGTCGACCTGAATCTAAGGGTGTCACCACCAATGTTCGGAACTGGCGAACTTGGGAGTACTCCGTCACCGACAAACGAAGTCTTTGATGCAACAAACGCATCAAGACCGAGTAGTGCGGATGGATTCTTTACCACACCACCCAAGTCCGATAAGGAGAACCTTGGATACCAAGCCAGTGCACTCGAATACACGGCTAAGAAGTGGATCGCGGCAACACCGCCCGAAAAGATCAACGATCTCGACCTACTCCGAGCGAGATGCCACAAACTGATCACACAGATCGTTTTGGCGGACAAAATCGTCGACTCGGCGGAAGGATCCCTCCGAAACTCGGAGGACACCCATAAGCTCGAACGGAGGAAATGGGAACGAGACATGGCCGATGCCAACAAGGGCATCGCCACCCAACAACGGGAAATCGACCGGCTCAACGCCATATTGAAGCGAGCTGATTTACCGTGTCGATACGAAGACGACCAAATCGCCATACTTACTGGCATGTTGGAACGCTCAACCGCAGCCGTCTTCGAAATCAAAAAGGAGCTTGACGAGGCGCACAAAGCGCTCGAAGAAGCACAAAAAGACCTGGCCGATGTTCAGACCGCACTGGTCGAGTCGGAACAGGCAGCAGGAGCGTTTCACCAGCAACTCAACCAGGCCAACGAAGAGGCCGAAGTCTATCGAAACGAAGTCGATAGGTATGTGGTGGAACTCAAGAAGGCCGATAACGAGATCGACCGTCTAACGCAACGAACCGACGAACTCGAGTCGGAAATGGAACTTCTCCTTGTTAGAACGGGACGTCGATTCATCGATGCGAACGCTCGGGACATGGGCTTTCCTAACCAAAGGACAGCCGATGTCGACCTGGTGGAAGCAAACGCTCAGCTAGCCGACCAGGTTCACGGACTGAACCAAGTCCTCAAGGAGGAACAGAAAATCCGAGCTCAACTGGAGTACAACCTGAACGAAGCTCGAAAGGTAAACGAGGCGCAACACAGCCGCATCGTTTACCTGGAAGCTCGTGAAGTCGAACTATACGACTTCGGCGAACAAGCCGCCCGCAATCTCACAGAGATGATGCGGCAAATGGACGAGATGGACACGGAAACACGGTGTCTGAGGGAGGAGAAGAAACACCTGGAACAAAGCCAGGTCGAACTTCCCCCATACCGGGAACAAAGCCGGGTTGAACCTCCCTCATATCGAACGTCCATGGCACAGGATCAACAGCCGTCACGAACAATCAGTGACATCCTGTGGGGAATTAGTCCGACCCAGGAGATGGCGAGGAAGGAGAACAACACCTCCTACTTCGTCGGAGTCGTAACGACCGACCCAAGCGTGGGAACAATCCCACAACCACCAACAGTTCCGGCTGCTCCGGAACCGGAACACAATACGTCGACCGCGGCACCGCGGGTGCCAACGTCGAACGTGGCGACAACGACGTCTGCCGGTGCATATACCAGCACCTCGTACGCGCCGGTACCTAACGCGAGAGGAGATCGGACAACAGATGCCGAACGTCTCCCAGTCCCGTCACTGAGACCGGGTATAGAAGCATATCGCCCACCAAGGACGAACTCAATCCGAACTTCCTCCGCCAGAACCCGCCGTTCGACTTTGAACGAGCAAGGGCTCGGTCATTCAACACGACCGACCAGCGGCAGGACGGACAGAACGGAGAGGACAGCTCCGACCAACAAGGTCGGGTGCCCCCACACCGACTAATACAAGGTCGGATGCCGGTTCAGGGGACACAGCCCAACCGGTACGGAAGACTCTACGAACCAACCGAGTGGATTCTATCCGCAGGCGCCGAGACAAAATCGAGCGCCCCCTCCACAACAGCATGGAGGACAGCCACAACGGCCTCGTCACGAAGACCAGGCCCAGGCTCGGTATCCGCAACAGGACGAATACGACAGCTACGACGAAGAAGCCTATCAACAGGGGGCATACGAAGACCAACAAGGTCACGTACCATATGCCAACCCGCCACCCGCCCCGGCTGCACAACAAGCTGCGCCGGTGGCATACCCGATTCCCCCGGCACAGGACCCGGCACACATTGCCTTGGTACGAGCAATGTCTCACGGACGTCGGCAACCCTTACCGCCGTTCGACGGAGACCACACCAAACTTCACGGGTGGCTTAAACAGATCCGAAGCCTGTATCGTCAAGCCCAACAATGGTATGAAGACGATCAGACTTTCATGTCCGACTTGGTAGCCCGACTAGAAGGCCAAGCGGAAGAATGGCACACCCTCGAAGCCGCCGGAGAACCACTCGGTGGATGGCCAGTCAACGTATGGCTGACCAAATTCGAGCAACGATTTGCGGACAAGAACAAAGAAGTGAACATGATATCCCGAATTAACAAACGGATATTTCGTTTCGGCGAAGAAACGCCGGAACAGTACTACGACGCAATGATGTTCATGAAGTCCCAAGTCCCCACGATTACCGATCAAATAATAATGTACCATCTCAAGGAGAATATCCACGAACCCAAACTACGGGAAGCCCTGGAAATCAGGATGCCAGCGACACCAATCGAGTTCCGCGACTACTTACGGAGCTTCGTCAATGGCAAGGAAATGTACGAGGTGCGCAGACAACGCGATGGCGACTACGCCAGAGTCCGGGCAGCAACACCTGCACCTGTCCCGACTCCACCTCCGGCGATACCACAACAGACTGGATATCAGCCGCATATGATGCCGGGATACCAAACTCCAACGGCACAGTACGGACAACGGAGTCCGGCGCCGACGCCACCGGTGCAACAAGCACCAGTCCAGCAACAGACTTGGGCGAGCGCGGCGGCAGCAAACCTGAATCCCCCGGCACCTGGAATTGGAAACCCCGTTAACAACTACGGAGGCCCAGGTTATGGCTCGGGCGGTAACCAAAACAACACAGGTTTTGGTTACGGACAGAACCCGAACCAGGGATACTCCGCATACGGCCCACCTCCCACACAGGGATATGGCGGCGGAGGTTTTGGTCGCGGAAAAGGACGTGGCGGCGGGAAACGCGGTCGCGGCAACTTTCCTAACCGCGGCGGAGGCGGCAACCAACAAGGGAACCGACCTCCCCAGGCACAACAAAGTGCTCGGCAATACACGACCTACGTGGATCGGATGGAACAACTGTTCCTCCAATGGTCGTTAGCGGACAGCTTTACTTGCAACTTCTGCAAGTTCAGCAATCACGACCAAGCACGATGTGCGTTCATCGGCACTCGGGTACAGGACAACCCGAATCGCCGTTGGTTCGAGGATTGGCATACGCGATACCAGACGGGAGGACCGTTGGGATCGGCCAACCCGAACTATGCACTGGTCGTGCCGCCCCCGCGCCAACGCCAACAAGGTGGAGGCTCGGGCGGCGCCGGTAACGGAAACCGGCAGACCGGCCCAGGAAATGGGTCGGGTGGCAACCGCAGGAATAGCGGTGGAGGTCAACAAGGATCTCCGGAACGGCGGCAACAGTTACCGCCACATCAGCCTTTCGGCTTGGCGTCGCCCAACAACGGGCCAGCTCGGAGTAACTCCCCGGGAAACGCCCAAGGTCGATGAGCTCCGGTGACTCATTCGACCTCCAACATCCGACCGAACCACCGGACAAGGATAATGCGACTAACCAATCGCTAAATTACCGGAACGAATTGAACTTTCCTACGACGATCGAGGAAGGCTATCAACAGGTAGCAACCATCCTCCAACTACTCGGACTGAACGAAAACAGTTCCGAGGAGGATTTCGCAAAAGCGATATCGACCTCCACAAAGGAGGCGGAAACGGCTCGGAAGTTAGCCGCTCAGCTCGGCGTGTACGCCAACAATGGCACCGTCGAAGCTTGGCCCGGGATGCAACAGGCACTCGAGGCAACCGACCCAGCGCATCAACTTGGCGCTGGAACGTCGGAGGTCGGAACGCAGGAATTGCCCGACCCAAGCAGCGCAACCAATGCGACTGCGCCGTCCGTCACACAAAGTGACGTAGTACGGCCCGGCCACGGAAGTTGGACCGGATTGCCGGTGAGGACAAACTCAACCGAGCAGCCCAGACGAGGCCCAAGACGTGGAGGACCGGGACGCCGATCCACGCACCGGGGCAACAGAAACTTCCCCAATGTATCATCCGGACGCGCAACGGATAGATACGCTGCAACAATGGCAGCAATCGACCTTACCGAAGAACCGGAAGGATTCGAGCAATGGGAAACAGTCCCATTGGAAGCACAGGTACCCGTTTACTCGGCCGGGAGAAGCGGACCTCTTTCAGCAAAGAGAGCAGCCGACCAGAACGGTAGCTGGTTCTCGAACATTCCTCAACCTCGACTACATGTGGTCGACATTGAGGCCAACAGAAGTCTCAATGGAGGAACGGATATTGTCACAGGCACAACGGTTCGGAACCGCCGAAATACCGGAGGACGGAGTAGCTAACCGACCTGAGGTACAAGAAGTGGTTGAAGTCGGAGTCGAATCTACACAAGGTTCAACTCAACAGTCAGCCGACCACGGACCGGTGTCGTTAATCCCCATCAAACCAACGGTGCGGGAAGTTACCTTTGAGAAGGGAACACACAAGAAACCGAAGACAGTTCGAGCTTGGACACACGAAATCCAAGTCGGATCCACGCCCACACTGGCGATGTTGGATACCGGAGCGGAAACCTCGCTCATCGAACAACGGTTTTGCGAGAGGAACGGCTTAACGATCCAACCTCTCGGACACTACACCAAAATACTCGGTGTAGGCGGACAAGTCGCCTTCGTAGTGTCTCATTGCTGTACGGCACCTGTAACAATGCAGGGCTTTACCAGCCATCACACTTTTCACGTCCAGCCGACCGAAGCGGACATCCCAGTGCTACTCGAATGCGACTACCTGCATTCGAAATTCACCTTCATTCTGACGCCGATTCCTATTCCGGAACAACCAGAAGGAACGAAGGTAGTAGTCTATCCCGATACCAGAGGCATCGGACACGGTAGGAAACGAAGTTCGGATTAGTCGGCTTGATCACCCGGCGAACTCCACACGTAACATCTGCCGCGATTGCCGGGATACGAACCGCACTCTGCTGGAGGAACTAGCACTCCATAACGTGATAGAGCACTATCAGAGACGGATACGCGACGGTACATTACGACCGGCCAGGACTGTACTGAAGTCTATCCCGATACCAGAGGCATCCGCTGACGCGGATGCCATGAACCGAGAGGAAGTACGACAAAAGTACCGAACTTGGTTCTCGGGAGTTCGACACTTCCTCGACCAACGGACGTCGGAGATAGTGACCACTCTGCAACAGAACGGAGCGGTAACCCCTGACCAGATACTGGACGCACAACAAACGTGTGAACCGGTAATCGCCCTCACGAACGACATAGAGGACGAAGCATGGGAATGGGAAGATGAACGAATTCCGATCCATCGACAGTATATGGAATACGGACTTCCCATACCACCCCCGCTAGAAATGCCGTGCCAGGAACTAGGCTCCCAACTTTTCGCCTACATGCAGCGAGTAAGGTTGCACGGAGAATCGTCAACGACTGCATTTTGGCAACGGTACGGCGAGGACACCGCCATAACGCGGCAAGTTCCTAGACCGTTACCACCACTGATGGCGCACACTCCAACCAATGTGAAGTTTGCGAGTAGCCCGGCGAAGCCTCAAGGAAACGTAGTCCCGGAGGAAACCGATCAACCCTATCGGTGTGCTATCTGTCAAGACAATATTGACGAGGTAGTACGAGCAATAAAAGCTCATCACGACCTAACTTGGTCGGACGACAGACCGTCGTCACCGTCGCCTCCGCAACAGGAACGGAAGGTAGATCGCTTTCGGAAGCCCCAACAGACGAGCATCCGATGGCTGAGCAACATAGGCTCACAGCCAACCGACCTTGAGAATCAGGACGGAGCAAGTCGACCTACCCAACCGACGGATAAAGTCGACCAACTCGAACCGACCACAAAGGTCGGATTCGAAAACATGTCAGAAGTCGACCCCGAAAACGGATCGGAAGTCGAATTCGAAGATTATCAGTCGGACGACTCGGACATACAAAGTACGAGCGATTCGGCGGACACGGACTCCGATAACCGACCTTCGGAAGAATCCGAAGAAGATGACGACGAAGAATTCGATCTGGCAGTCCGACACTGTAAGACGGATAAACCGAGCATAAACGACTCGGATGATTCGTCATCGGAGGACGAAGAACCGACCTTCGATGTCCGGCTAACTACAGCATTGCGGTCTATAGTTCACACAGAATTTATAGACGAGCAACCGAAACAAACTGAACAGCCCAAGCCGGTCGACTCCGAACAACAGGAGGAACTCGACCAACTTAAGGCTTTGTGGAATTCGGAGGAGGTAAACCGGAACAAGACGATTCCGACCTCCAACAATCGTCATTCAGCAATTGTCAACCGAACAACCGACCTTGGCTAACTTGACCGACCAACAGAAGTCGGAGCATTTCAACACATGGAAGGTACGAGTCGCCAAAGTCAA